>NW_020525929.1:0-54247 GCF_003368295.1 Carassius auratus
GGTCAGTTTCCAAACATTCTTTATTAAAATATTAAATGCATCTCAGTGGTGGAACTTGGGTCTCAAAAAAAAAAAAAAAAAAAAAAAAAAAGACAAATATTTAGATGGACTTGGGTTGTCCGTTGCCTTGAGATTGAATTTACAATTGAATCTTTTCGTTTTTTTGTCTCTCTTCTAAACTGAATAAAAATTTTCCTCTCTTTAATAACCCAGTTCGCCTCAAAACATTAATTAAATATATTTTTATTCTAGAACATAATATTCTCCAAAGTGGAGATTATTTGTCGTTTACAAAAGGATTCAATGCTCCCTCATCACACCCCGAGTCATTATTTTGCACAAAACCCTTTAGCAACAATACAAGTGAGAATCTTAAACATTTTGTTGGATTTGCCCATTTAGATTATGAATTTGGGCCATTTTTTAATTCAAGCTGCTCAGAAATGATTTCCAGAAGTTAAAAAAGGAAGGAAGAGGAGTTTGTCTGGCTCTGAAACTCCAACACAATGTTATGTTGGCTTTCACACAAAAAGTGGCTACTCCATTTCTTTTTAAAATAACTGGCCTTTTTCAATTGCTTAGTTGATAAATATGTTCAGATAGTTGTGCAGATTTGGTTTCACACCACATACCCCCCACTCACAATTTTATTTATTTATTTACACAGTGTACTTAATAGCACTCAAAGTGACAACACTTATGCTTCGATTGTCATTTATGAACAGTAGTAACAAAAATTACTTCTACAATGCTATTTTCTGTTTTTTTTCTTAGAAAGCTAAATAGAATAACAACAACTATTTTAAAATATAATTTAATATACTTTCATTTGACTTGCAACAGCATAACAACCAATAATCTTTAGTATTTGAGTTCTTTGTAGAACAAGAATACCCATGACCAGATGTGCTCTGATTTTATTTACTGATATTGCAACTAGACGGCTGTCATGACCTTTTGTGAGGGTGGACATGCTGTGCATAATACAGATAAGATATTGGATCTGCACAGTGTTTTTGTTGTAGGTTCATTCATGATTGTGTGATTTCATGATTAAACAGAGAAACCACATGCGATTGCTGAATCATTACCTAGTGTTACATTGTTACAGACAACAGCCATTTACAACAGCTGGAACACTGTTTAAAACCTCTTGCGTTGTTCTGCATAATGGAGACTCACTAGTGGACAGTTTAACATGATCATTATTATTGAATTAGAAGTGAATTAATTATGGCTACTGCCAAATCAGTGCTCCCTGTATCCAAAATCCATTATGTTGTTGTCTTCCCATGGTTAATGTTCCTAAATTATGTTTAACCCACAGCTGTTCCTCTTATTCTAGCTTCGTCCCCGACAAGCTGCTGACGGCAAGAGAGATGAGCACTGAGAAACTGCATGGTAGCATGTGGTGAGGATTTGTTTTTGTACAGAAAGACAAGGGGGGTTGGTACACATTATTAATAAAACTTAACTCCACTCTTGGGAAATACTGCAGGCATGAGTGATATTAAAAGGTAGGAACAGAGATCCTAACGCGTATTTCAGTTCACATATATTCAAAATATATCATACTGTAAATTCTAAAAGCAGAAGTAAGAAATGAATCAGTGTCCTTTATAATTTCTCACCTAGTTTTGTTGGGACTGGCAATGTTTGCATATAAACTAAGGCCCAGAAGCAGAGTGTGATATAATGAAAAAAAGGCATTGAGAGAAGACTTTGTTGGGATCTCAGGACGTAAAATGGCCTTTTAAAAACGGGAGGGATCTGGACCTTTTCAAATATTCACATATTATTATTATTATTTTCTATTTATTGAAAAGGTAAATGGTTATCTGTTATTAAGCAGATGCTTTTATCCAAAATGATTGAAGTGTACTCCAGTCCAATGGAGGCAACCTGAGGTTAGACACACAGCACCACATTTACCACATCAAAAAAATTTATGTTTATTAACAAAGCACGTACAGTAATAAAGAATATGCCTGTAATTGGCGTTTATATCTGAGTTACTATATGATACATTTTAGCTTCTAATGTATACATTTTGCAGGTAAGTTAAATGCAAGCATTTCAATGAAATGTTGAATATGTAATTGTTTAGTTCGGGACTTGAGAAACCCTGACAGTACTGATTCAGAGATCTCCTATGTATGAGTGTCCAGTGTGGTGTGAATAATGGCCTTGTTCGTGTTTCAGAGGGAATACAAGTCTCTTTTGGCTGAAGGAACTGGGATTGTGCACACAGAGAGATCTCTTATTAAACCTAAGCATGATATTTATTTTGACAAGAGCAAATGTCAGCCCTGCTCTTACAAATAAAAGCGTGTCTTGTTCCCTCTCGAGCATTTCAGAGCGTTACAAAGAAATCACTGCGGGTGCAGCAGAGGTTGCTGTCTTGAGAACCTTTCTCTGTGATTGTTATCTTCTGAGACACACACGCACACACGAGCCATCTCATACTCAGCAGAAAGGGATGTATGAATTATGAAGTAGTTTTTACAGTGCTGTAGCTGCAGGAGGACTCATCACTGCACATCAGCGTGAGGCCAACTGCGGCATTTTGATTAGCGGGGTTCTGCTCTTACTGTACCTCCTGTGGAAGATCAGCCGCTCGGTGGCACTGACTCTTCCCTAAGAGGCCCATCAGGGCACCTTTCTCCCCATTGGAGCGGTAATGAGGGTACTTTGGAGTCGTAGAAGTGATTCTTGCTGCAAATGACTCATTATGGCCTGTGCTGCCAGACTGTCCTGGCTGATGCATCAGGAACATGTAGAGGCTAGGCCCTTTTAACTCTTAAAATATCTGCAAATGTTTGGTCTATCTTCATGTGCATTAGAAACAGCAGCTGAAACAAGATGTCTGGGTTTATTTCATCTTTATTCTATTCTCTGAAAACATTGGTTTATCCAAAAACAGAAGAAGATTCTAATATAAATCAATATAATTGTAATGGAATGCATTTCTGTTTATTTTATATTGATGTTCTGCTGGTTCAATTTTCAAAATTTTTATATTTTATAGTTGGAGCTTATTGAATCCTTCAAAATGAGAGAAAAAAAAAAGAAAAAGAAAAAGAAAAGAAACTGTAATAATGTCAAATTTGGATAATTCAAGAGTTTGTGTTTTATTGTGTGTTTTCTATTTTGCCCCAAACTTATACATATTTTTTTCTCTTCATCAAAAATTCCTGAAAAAAGAAAGATTTTCCACAAAAATATTAACCAGTACAACTGTTTTTATTTATGTATTTATGTATTTTTGTAATTGCTTGATACATTTCAAAATATATATATATTTATTATTGTTTTTCCCAGTATTTTTGGTCAAAATAATTCCAACCTTGATGATGCTTCTTTCAAGAACATTAAAAATCGTACCGACCCAAATCTTTTGAATAGAACATTCAGGTTCTTTATATGGAAGGTGAAACAAATGGATTTTGCACTCAGAAATAAAGGCTACAAAAGGCTATCACTGAGGCCATTACCTTTTCAGAAGGTACTAATTACTATACTAATATATGCATTTGAGGTACTAACGTGCCAAAAAATAAGTAAGGGCTAATGAACAAGGTACAAAGCTGTGACAGGGCACAGCCCAAGTAACAGTTTCTGCTGTATGTGCGAACCCCCTAAAAGGCGGGAAATCTTATAATGCCTGTGACCCACTAACAAAGAATCGCTTAGCACATGGTTTCTAAAGACATTTCAGAGCCCTAAGAGAATATTAGCGCTCATATTTATTTAAATAAAGAAAAGTAACAAAATAAAAGAGGCTAATGTTAGACTTGGCATCCAGCATGGTTTAAATGGAGCTGAATCCCTTGTCTTGTAGGTTTGTATCGATTTCATGCCTTGAATAAAAGTAGTAAATATCATGCGTTCTCTACCTGAATAGTTGAACCCCACAGCGAGGGTGAAGCCCATGACATGCTGTCTTTGAGAAAGTCCTAAGGGGGCATCTTTTAAGCAAGTTTTTGCTGTCCAGCAGGCAAACAGACAGGCCTTTATCCCCGTGGCTGTGTTATAGATGAATTACACTGGGACCTAAACCCCCCGTTTTCCTTTGTTAAAATCATAAAAATAAACAAATTGCACTGTTTATAGCATACATCAAGCTCAGTCCTCATTACAGTTAATAATAATAAAACAGTTTAAAATATTTTCTTTAATTAATGATAAATATAAATTTATAATAACTACAAATCAAAATTTGATCCCAGAATCTCTTTCTCATGGACCGTCAATTTGATCATAATTTGCAACCCTGTGACCCAAAGAAATGTATTTAATATATAAAAAAATCATTTATTTTAATATTTATTTAATGTTTAAATTGCTAATTTTAATTGCTTGACAGCCATTAGCACCATCCACTTTTATGTTAAGGGAACAGCTTGCACGTTTTGCTAAATAACTCCTTTTCTGAAATCTCATCATGTGCAGAAATCATAAATTCATGTACCACTTTAGTGAGAAAAAGCTAATCATTTGAGACTGTTCTGTCTCCACATTCATATTTTATTAATCCCTGAAAATAGATAACTACTGAAAATAAGAGAGAAGAAGCTCAAGTCCAGGTGAGTCAACCAACCCCCACCAATAGCTAATATTGAACAAGTTAGATGCTCAGAAAGCAGTTGAGTCATCGGGCATCTTAATGTCCACTCGCTGAGAAATGCTATCACAGAATCAACACCCTCTTCTTCTCAAACGACTATTTAAATGCTCTCAAATGAAAATCGGCTAGTGGGACACCGGCCTGAACGACATGTGGGTAAGTGACATAATTTTGTGGTGACACTATTTTTAGGTGATCCCTTTAGTGTGGCCTCAAACTAAACCGATAACCAAAAAAAATACGTACAATCACATCTTTATATCTGAAAAAAGGACTTTTATAAATAGCGTGCATCTCATGTAATGACACTGTCATGCTGAGACTGATGTTGCAAATCAAAGTAACTGCTGTGTGTTCACAACTATCTCAACTTATTGCTCTTATTAATAGTTTTCCTCAGCGTTAGTGGGTCAGACAGGGGTGAGGGCCTAGAAGTGTAATATAGGCCAGTGTTTCTCTGACTTTGATGCTGTGTGTGTCCCACTTCTGAGCAACAGTTGGAGAGCGTTTATAGAGCAGTCTGCTGGTGCTGCGATTCAAGGACAATCTGACCACTGGGACATAGAGGCTTCAGATTAGATGATAATTATTACTGCAATGTTCATTAGCACAGCTTATTCTTATTCAGTATACTTATAACCTGATGAATGAGTTTCCCATGCTCTTGCCATTCGGTGAATAAGGATATACAACGGCGAGGCAAGACGGTCAGCATCAAATAAATATTTGACAAGAAAACATTTGACAGTTAAAGTCATACGAATAATGTTTAAGACGGAAGCTGTGTCTTTTTTGCCTTCCTTGAGCTCAGTGTATGATGAAATGTAATTATTAAAGCTCAATAAATAAAATACATTTCCAGTAAGTGAAAAACTCATTCACTCCATAGGAAGTTCACATGAATGACCAAACTAAGTTGTATTTATAAATCAGAATTCTAGATGATGGGTAAGATGTGATGTGGTGAGAGATGTGGTGGAACACAAATTTGTTGTGAATGGTGAACATTAATTTGATTAAGTTTATTTTAAATGTACATGCATATGTATATTACAAAAATAATACACAGAAGTAACTTATAAGAAAATGTTTAAGTGTGAACTGAATGTAATGTTTTTAGACATGTTAAATTTCTGTTAAATACAATCACTTGAACGTAAAGGCATAGTTTACACTGAGATAAAAATACTGTCATCATTTACTCACTCTTCAAGTTGTTCCGAACCTTTATTAGTTTCTTTCTCCTGTTGAACACAAAAGAAGATATTCTGAAGAATGTCAGCAACCAAACAGTCCCTGGTCCCCATTGACCAGAAACTGTCGGGAATGTGAAGAAAGTTGTTTTATTGGGGTTTGTTTTGTGAATTTTGTGGCTGTATTTCCAGTACATTTTGAGTTTTGAGTTCGAATTAAGAATTAGAGATAGTGTTGTGTGTATGACTAAAGAGAACTGTTGCTTAAATTTACTGTTACACTATTTGGACAAATTGGACATAAAAGCCATTTATGTATTGTCTTTCCTTAAAAAGGAACTTAATTTGTCAGCATATTAAGAGAAATAACAGCCTTGTTAAAAATGGATAAACTTTCACGTAACTTTGTTGACAAGCAGTTTCTGTTTCATAATAAACTTTTTGTTTATTTATTTGTATTTCTCATAATTTCATCATTATTTGAATTGGTTCATCATTTCAAACAGACCCATTTTGCCCTTGTGCTCTTTTTTTTTTTTAGCTAAGCTTATATAAATTCTCTTTTCCATAAAAGATAAAAAGTGCTGTCAGCATTTCTAATTCCTCTGAAGACTGTGCTCAGTACCAAACACAGAAAAGGACATATGCTGAATCAATATCAGACTGTTCAGATACAATATAAAAATTCTTAAAAGGTTCTCCCCTATTTCTAAAGTAGAACAATCTTCATCAACTGGCATTGTATTGTAGTTTTTATTTTTATTTTTTTGATGATGATGATTTTGTTTTGTTCTTGTTGTTGGTGTTGTTATTGTTTTTCTCTACGATATTAAGGGGCAGTTGCTTTCCAAAGCGTCTTGATGAATGTGATGAACATGTTGTTAAACCCATATTTATTAGAGGAAGTCAATCTACTGCATTCACTTGAGTGTTAAACAGATGTCAGGTTTAAAAACACAAAGAACAAAAAATCAACTAGTCCTTCAAGTGCTCCCTTAACAGACAACAGCCTTGTTTTTACCACAGACTTTACCTGAGTCTTTCATACTCATTTTCCCTGTGGCCAGATATAACATTTAAAGATGACATACTGATCAGTGCTTTCAATCTTGGCATATTATTAGCTTTTGGAGAGGCTGCTGGACATGAAAGTTGGTAAAAGCATTATACACGTGTAACACTGAGTTCTAGGGAGCTTGCGGGGAACCATGAGTAATGAAATGTCTTAGCAAGCTGAAATGCTAATAAATACAGCATCACCTAACAAGCTCATTTATGGCAAGCATATACAGTATGCACATATCCATGTGTATGTGTAAGTGGTGAAATCCAGACAGCTTCTCTCATGTCTCATGGATATTCACTGCATAAGTGGCATACACTGAGCTTGAAATCATAATAAGATGCGTTTCTTTGGTGATGCAATGAAATGAAATTAGCCTTTGTTTGGAATGATTTTATTATTATATAACTATATTTTGAAGTGATTATGCTAATTTCCCAAAATTTTGGAAACTTAAAAAAAAATGCTTTCTAATATTAAAAAAAAATATATTTTGTACAAAAAAGGTAAAATCATTTGTTAAAAAAATATGAAATATAAAAATGAAATATTTGTTGATCGTTGTTTACCTTCGATGGGTAACAGTTTACTTTGATGGTTCACCAACATGCATTCTACTATCTATATGTAACTTTGCAAATATACTTCAACTTATTCTGCTAACCTAACAACCTCTGATGAGAGTTAGCTGACATTTAGTTGCAAACTATTGGTTGTTAGTTGAAATACTGTACTGTAGCTGCAAAGTTACTTTATAATCTAAATAAAGTGAAAGCTTCAGGTGAATGAAGTAATACATTGAGAGCAATAAATCTAAATTTCCATAGCATTAGTTGGCCTCAAAGATGTGCAAAAGCCAGAAGTAATGTGTCTTTATTCCTATATGTAGATTTAATTGCAATAGTTACAATCATTTTGACACTTTCGACTTACGAGGCTGCAACATAAGTTTTCCAGAGAGAAATGTTGTTGGATTGTTGCTATAGTTGCCAATTTTTGCAAGGTTCACAACATTGCCTTAATTAAAGCTTTGTAAGAACTGCAAACGAGTGCTTTAAAATTCACCATCTAGTTCCTCAGGCATATCTGTATTTTCTGCTTGTTTTCCAGGATTGGATCTCTAAAACACAGCATTTGTTTTGTCTTGATATAAATGTATCATGACCACATACATTACTCTGTTTCTATTCATTTCTTCAGTGTTGTCTGCAGAACAGAACACTGCACTGTAATTTAGATGAGCTTTCTGTTTGTTGCAGTATAGGCTTCATTATTTTCTAGACTTTAAATCGATAGCTAAAAGTCTGGAATCAAGATTATGTAAAGTGATTGCAGATTTTTTATTAATAAAAAATTTAAAAGGTAGCAAAGACAATGCAATCAAAACATGCTCAGCTTTACTGAAAACATTCTGGGCATATTTCTTCATGAGTGAACTAAATTCAAATCAGCTTTCTACTTAATGAGCATGTTTGGATTATGATAGTAGGCTCTTTGTTGATTATATCTTTATTCTTTATTCTCAGCTGGTCACATTGCCTTCAGCTGGCTTTGTATTTCACCAGCTGGAATTGCATTGTTTTTCCATCTGCCTTTTGATTATCTTTTCAGAATCTGTTGCAGTCTACAGGACACGCATCCAAAATCTGTTCTACACTATTGACACCGAAGCACTGCGCTAATATGTTTTGAAGTGTTGCAAACTCAGAGAAGGCATGTTTTACTTTTTTAGTTTTGATGCAACTTATATCTGCATTTTCATTAGGTTTGCTATTTGCTATTTATCGTCTAAGGTTACGTATGTAACCCTGGTTCCTCTTCAGGAACGAGATGCTGCGTCAAGAATGTTTGGGGAATGCGTCCAGCGTGACGTCTCTGAATAACATGTATAATCAGTCCAAAGGAAGGGCGAGACGTCATAGGCGGGTGATGTCAGAGACCAGGAAGCATAAAAGCATGAGCGGCGAAGCCGGATATCAGCCTCAAAGGATGAAGCAAGCGCCAGCCAGAGATGCCGGAAGTGTGGCACTGCGACGCAGCGTCTCGTTCCTGAAGAGGAACCAGGGTTACATACGTAACCTTAGACGTTCCTCTTCAGGAACTCGAGCTGTGTCGAGAACGTTTGGGGAACGAGAATGCCCACGCCGCCAGACTTTCCAATCTCTGCCCAGTGTGGAAGAGCACAGGTAAAGCAAGAGAAGGAGAGGAGCCTGACAGAAATTGGGGACAACCCGTCCAATGCCAAACTTTAGAAGGAAGTGAGTCTTGACCCCCAGGACAGGGGAGATCAGAGGACTCGAGACTTAGGACAGCATCCTTATCACCGCTTAGCTTAAGCTTCTTCTGGCCGGAGGCCTCAGCCTCAGTGCACCATGGAGGAAACATGTAACCAGAGGGTTTCTGCTCACAGACTGGCCACCGAGAGGGGCGTGGTAGGCCACCATGGCCGTCACGTAGACCTTTAAGGTGGAGTGGGTCAACCCTGCGGAGAGCCTGCTCCCATATTAAGATGCCCAGGAATGTGAACTGCTCTGAGCGAGAGGAATTCGTCCTGGGCCCACACAAGGATCTGGTACGCTAGTTGTATAAACGGCGTGAGTGCAGAACTCCTTGATGGTTGATGTAAGAGACCACCGCTGTGTTGTCGGTGCGCACCAACACATGGTGACCTCTTAGGTCTGGGAGAAAATAACGAAGTGCACAAAGCACCGCCAGCATCTCCAGGCAGTTGATGTGCCATGTCAGAGGGCGACCACTCCACAGACCACGGGCAGGGTGGCCACTCATGACCGCACCCCAGACGGTGAGGGACGCGTCCGTCGCTAGCATACAGCGGCGACAAGGAGCTCCCAGCACCGGGCCCTGGGACAAGAACCAAGGCTTCCTCCACATATCTAAGGCACGTAGGCAGCGCCGCGTGACCTTTAGCATGCAAAGTGGGTTTCCCCTCAGGGAGAACCCCTTGGGTCTTGAGCCACCACTGTAGGGGTCTAATGTACAGCAGGCCAATAGTATTCACGTTGGACGCAGCTGCCATCAGACCCATCAATCTCCGTGACTGCTTGACAGTGAGTGACCAGCCTTCTCTCACTCTCGTGACTGCAGTGAGGATCGACTCAATCCGAGCAGGTGACTTACGTGCCTGCATCGTGGTCGAATCCCACACCATGCCCAGATAAGAAAAGCACATTTTTCTTGGCTTTAAGTCTTAACCCCAGCTCTTTCATGTGAGAGAGAACGACACCTCAGTGCCGAACCGCCATCTGCATCAACAATGTGGTTGAGTCGGGAAAGTGTGGGGTGAGAGTGCAAGGCCAGTGGAAGATCCTTATTGGTAGGCTTTTGCCCCCAAAAGCAAACCTCAGGAACTTCCGATGAAGAAGGTTGGAGATAATTTTTTCAACTGACACACACACAGAGCGCTTGCTGAAGACACAAGGCTGATATCCGGCTTCGCCGCTCATGCTTTTATGCTTCCTGGTCTCTGACGTCACCCGCCTATGACGTCTCGCCCTTCCTTTGGACTGATTACACATGTTATTCAGAGACGTCACGCTGGACGCGTTCCCCAAACGTTCTTGACGCAGCGTCTCATTCCTGAAGAGGAACTGTGGTTTAATTATTAGCTGCATCCCCTTTTTTAAAGTTTGCTCCATGTTCAGCTGTCCGATACGACTTGACTTGCTCTTGGACTTGATGCTACAACACTTTGTCAAAAGTATTCAGTATTAGAGTACACCTTCAAAGGCATAGTTAACCAAAAAAATTCTAATTTACTGACATTTTTTTTTTATACTACTCTTGCATTCAAGATGTAATTGAGTTTTGATCAACTTTTTGGACTCTCAACAAAAAATCATCTGACGGCACCCATTCACTGCAGAGGATCCATTGATGAGCAATTGATGCAATGCTAAATTTCTCCAAATCTGTTACAAAGCATACAAATTTTCCTTTTGGGGTGAACCCTTCCTCCCAAAATTCCAAATCAGTTTCTTAATTTAATTATAACTTGAATAAATTTGTTTTATTAGATTAAACTGTAGATCCTAAACCATTTTACACAATAAATTGCATTCTAGAAATCTAAATTCAGTAATATCTTTGACTGCATTATAATTGCATTGTGAATTTAAATGTCATCTTGCTGTCAATGTTTTTTTCTCTGTGTTGTTTAGACGTTAAAAAAAGGCTCATCTATCCATATTGCTCACATATTCATTCATAACATACCTGTCGATCTGGCCTCGATGAGTTTCTGCTCAGTCTCTTTTGCTCCAGCATGCAAGAACATCCCAACATGCTGCTCTCAGCCTTAGAAGAGGAAGAGTGATCCAGGCCCGCTCAGTGGAGCAAGTGGAACTTGGCAGACACCAGTAATTGGAAACTTAATCACGTACTGTAAGGCAGAGTCTGATGGCAGGAAATGAGGCCCTGCAGGAAGAGGATGGCACGACGGGGCCACAATCAACAGATGCCTTGAGAGGAGCTTTGCACATTTCATGCCACATTCCTTGCTTTGTTTCTATTAATATTCAGAGAAATGTCACCATAACTGAAGCGAAGCTTAAAACAAGACAGCAGGGAATGACCCACATAAAAAAATAAAGAATAATAATAATAATATATTTTTGCATATGAGTCTATAGTTTATTTGACCAGTTTTGCATAACATAAGTGAAAAAAATAGACAGATACCTCTCAGAATAACTTGTTTTCTTTGACATTCAGGTACATTGAAGTAGGTGACCTGCTTTCTCATGGTCCTGGAAAACCAGAGGAAGTTGTCTCAAGAGGGAATCAGAAAATCGGTTTATTTTCAGAGAAGAAACGTGCTGAAAGTTTAAGGTCAAATCTCTTTCTCTTTCAAGGGCACTTGCAGAACAGTATTGCCAAAATGATTTGATCCAGGTTAACAGCATTTACATCACCCTGTATAAATGTTCCTGGCCAGCCCATCTATTCAGTCAGTCAGCCTGTGCCTGCTGTGTGAAGGATACACACACCCTGTCATGAGCACAGTGACCTAAAACACAGGCACATTGCCAAGAAACACCAACGAAAGAGAGAACAAAATTTCAGTTCTTTCTAATAACTCATTTGAATTAACCAGTTTTAACCAGTTCTTGTTATTAAATCCCTCCATGACATATTACATGCTCTAATAAAGCCGTTTGAAGGCCCATATTGCTGTTTATTACAATTATTCGAGTAATTGCACACAATCACAATTGAGTTTCTTACAGCCATGATTCAGCTAGTAAAAACAGTCATTTTAGAAACTATTGATATTTTTTAAAACCAACTCATCTGTTTCATATCCATGTTGATAAAATCACAGCTTAATTTTCGTCAAACTCACACATGTGAATCAGATGTGTTTGAACAGCCGTTGGTTCAATGAATCACAGAGATGCAGACTGATCTAGTCTGAGTAATATTTGTTCAGAAAGACCAGTCTAACTGATTAATTGAAAAGATATGACCTAAAGCACAATTTAGTAACACTTAATAAAGTAGGATCAATATGTTAATGCCATGGCTAATGGGAAGGAACAATTAACTTTTACAAAATGTATGTTAATTTCGACAAATACACTAATGCATTTTTTATATTTCAGGTTAGTTTAACATGAATGTGTAATGAATTAACAAAAAACATTGCACTAAGGCTTTAATGATGCAACATTTTCATTTTCTATAAAGCTGCTTTGAAACAGTATTGCACTACACAAAAAAAAAATAAAAAAAATAAATAAAATAGAACACTTATTAGTATTTATAAATTAACACTAACCTAGTTTAATAAATGCTATGAAAACTGTATTAATTGTTAGTTTATGATACCTTCATTGTTACATGAGAGACCAAAGTGTGTTCTACCCAAAAGCTCTGTGACTATGTCGTGGTGAAACATCAGTTATTATTCTTAAGTGGTTTCTGATTCTTGTTTTGTCCTTTGCCAGATTCATGCTGCTTTCAATGATCCAAAAAGTCTCATCCAACTCCGCTTCTGTAGCAAATTTTCATCCTGCAGCTGTGCTGTTTCCAACAAGCATAACCAATGTTCTGTGATACACAACAAGTCAACACAGACATAATCCACAGGTCAACTTCTTTACTAGTCAGCGCAGTCTGCAATTTTACACTGCTGCAGAGATACTGCGAGTCATTGTGTTGAATAAATTCAGTTCCCACTTTTAGGCAGTCAGACAGGGTTTGGAGGAAGTGAGCGGGATGTATATTGTGGCAGGAGAATGGCAGAGCAATTATGACTTTATCTGGAAACCGGAATTCCCACCCTGGGTAGCCTTGCGATAGCAAAATGTGAACTTTTCAATCTAGTGAAGGAGAATTAAAAAAAAATAATAAAAAAAATAATTCTAGGGATCCGAAAGAATACAGAATGCTGTCTAGTGACAATGATATTATGACCTTATGTGGCGTGAGCCTCATACAGTATAATATTAAATTCTAATTTTAAAATGACCTTTTCATAATGTTTTTCATTCAGCCTTATGGTTAAGTGGTTATAAGAGAAGAAAAGTTAACCCCATGACCCAACGAAAACCTATTCTAAGGAAACTTTACTTTTGTGAACTGTATCCAATACCACTAGAACTTCCAGGGGATACACTTATTACACACTTTCAGGGTTAAAGAGAAAATGTGATCATTTGCTATCTTTTGAATGTAGATTTAGTTTTTTTGCAAAATGTCCAAGATGCTTCTTTTCCATACAGTGAAAGTGGACAGAGATTTTAATGGCAGACTCCATTCTACTGTGTACATATATTAAAGGTCTTTTGAAACTATATGAAAGCTTTGTGTGAGGACCAGGCTGAAAATTTAAATTCACAATCAATGACAAACTTTTTTTCACGCTTTTCACCGAAATATTAAGCATCACAACTGTTTTTAACACCAATAATAATAATAAATGTTTCTTGAGCACCAAATCAGCATATTAGAATGATTTCTGAAGGGTCATGTGACACTGAAGACCAGAGTAATGAAGCTGAAAATTCAGCCTCATCATCACATGAATAAAATACTTTTAAAATTATATTAAAATCGAAAGCAGTTATTTCAACTTGTAATAATATTTAACAATATTACTGTATTTACTGTATTAATTTTCTACGTTTATAATAAATGCAGACTTGCTGACCATAAGTTACTTCTTTCAAAAACAAAACAACCCTAAACTTTAAACTCATAGATACACAAACACACACAGATTAAAATATACAATTTAATTATACTGGTAAATTTATGATATAAATATAATATGCCAACTGAAATGCCGACCGACCTCAAAACATACATTTTGGTGGTGCAAGATAATGGTTTCATAATAATGATAATGATAATCGACGTTTGCCTTAGAACTATCTATTTAAACATCTGTGCGTGTGTGTGTGTGTGTGTGTGTGTGCATATATATGTATAAAATATACACAATGCAAATCTGCAACATTATCAACAACATTAACTAATTCACTGCTTTATTAATGGAAACGACTTCCTGTGCCCATCCTTTCCTAAGGCTATTATCAGCGTGTCAAGATTCAGAGGAGCACCTTTATTCTCATGTGAAGCCTTTTTGATTACGAAGGCTTTTGTGGGCCCGTTTGATTGGACGTCTCCGTGCTGTCATAATCCCTCTTGTTCTGCGTGTTTCCATAGAGAGCTGATCATGCAGCAGAAGCTGTTGCCATCCCCATTGTTCGGCCAGATCCATCGGGATGCGTCTCCGTCTTCCCACTGCGAATTTGTTACTTCCACTGCTTTGGCGGCCACTCTCAGCTCGACTAGTGTCTGTTTACATAATGTCCAATCTCTCTCCTCCAACCAACATTCACTTAAACGGCTGTTGTCGGTTTCTGTGATATTTCCAATGCGTCGCTTTCCAGCTTCATGGGACATTCAGATCTTATCGAAGAGAAAGACACCGGCTGAGAGCAGGGCAATAATAACTACAAATGAACATTCAAGAATGGTAATTTTCTGTGTTGAAATGAGCAGATTCTTAATTGCTTTTATAGTCTGTCTGTACCTTAGAAATACTTTAGCAAATGGTGGTTAGGCTAAATAGATCTGCTCGAGACTCCACCTGAGAGAAACAACGAAAAAAGCCCAAATGCTCATATCATTTAACATACTAAAACAGTATAGGGGTGCTGTTGTGTCCATGATGAGTATTTTTATCAGGTAGAACATGATAAATGATATGCACTTTTCCACATAGCCCCCCCCCCCCCCCCCCCCCCCGCTTTTAATAGACTGTCAACATTTTTTAAAGCTATTTCAAAGAATGGTTGCTGCTGTTGCCACAGCAACCTCAAAATCCATAAATTCCCCGAGCTGAGCAGTGCAATTCCCCATATATTTCTCTCATCACTGGATGTTTCATGCTGTTTCTTTTATGGCATGAGAGGGTCTTCTCTTTGTATGGTTTACACATAAGTGTGTGATGGAAGTGCTGTCCACTTATATCTCACAGTGTGGCCGTGAAACGGAAATAAGCCAGATGTGTAACCGCATTCATATTCCAGTGTCATCTGCTCCATCAGAAACCAGTCTCAATAAGGTTTTTAATTCGAGAGCACATTGTTTGTCATTTTTTAGCTGTCATTGTAAAAGCGAGCAAAGAAAACAACTGAAAGCTCACGGACATCACAAACTCCACAGAACACAGATGAAAGTGAACTATTTTATCATGATCTGATACATGATTAACAACAACTATTAACATCTAAGCGTCATTATTATTATACATCACAGATTTATGTTCATTTAAAAAAGCAGGACAATTTCTGCCTATAATCAGTTCGAGAGCAAATGAATGTTCCTGTAAAAATGAACGAGCATGACATCTGAGGACTGCTTCACCATTTCCCCCCATATTTTTACTTATGTCGCTTCTTTCATCCACATGTCATACTAACAAGAAACTTTACTTGTAACCACAGCTGCATGCGAATGTTCATTGGAATTATGGATTTGAGAAACTATGTTAGTAACACCTGAACAAGCTGCATTGTAAACCAGAGCTTGTGGCTTTACTCAGAAGTCTGTCTACACAAGACGAATCGCCTGCTCTAAGTGAAGCTAAGACTCATTCCCTGCAAGTCTTCTCATATCCAATTAAAAAATCCTATCAGCAGGGACAGCGACTGGCAGAAGCTGTCTGGTCCTCCCTCTGGGATCTGGTTGTAAAACATGATTGTATCACCGAGGGGTGCAAACAATTAATCCCTTCCTCCCCTGAGCATTGACATGTATCTCACCTCAGTGCATGTGGAGGCAGGGAGCGTCGCCCCTAGAGGTGATTTTTATCTGTCTAATCCTCCCTCTCTGTTTCTATTAAAGGCAAACTTTCAGACGCTTAGAGGCTTAATCCTTCAAAAGGTGTCTTGAAGAGGTGATGGGACTTCCATCTAACTTTGTCCGCTGTGTCTTTATGGTCTGGACTCGCCCTCCTACACATGTGAACTCGGCTTGTATGATTTAGTTTGCCCTCCTCTTCACATCTCAGAATGGTAATCCATCAGGTTTGCTGTGTTTCTGTGTGGACGGATAAAACGGTCCTGAGCAGCAGACTGTGGATAATCGGCAGAGACCCATTTGCTACACGAGCTCCCTTGCTATGGGAGAACCAAGGAAAGATTTTGTGCTTCGTTTTCAGACTCCTATTCACTCCATCCAAAGACTTTTCTACGTATATAGTTGAGTATTCAACTGCATTAAAATGGTATAAAACATTTCTTTCTGGCTTTCTTCTTTCTTTTTGACTATTGGATAATTAGAACAATTTTGTATATTTAAAGTCAGTAGGGTCCCAACCTTTCCCTTTATGCATACTGTCAAAAAATTAACAGAAATAGTGAAAATAAGTAAAAGACTCAATAAGCACATGGCACACAGAAAATATAGGATTTCAGACGTCCTTGTGGTTTGCACGCCTTGCTGCACAGTTTTCCAGAGGACCTGGAGTGCGTGTGAAGATCCTTGTGGAGTGTCAGAATAATTACACACCTATTAAATGTTTCTGAGCTCTTAACAACCGCAATTAGTGTTACAGGTACCTGAGGCCCCTACAAGGTGATCTAGTGTAGTCCTGCTCTTCAAAGCTGTGCTCACATCAGCACATCCCTCAAGATCTGCATGCACTTCTTTAAAAGTTTATTTCTATTCATTAACTAATGAAGCAGATGTTTGATGGTAGCGTGTACATGGTGCCATTGTAATTTAAGTGTCTCTGCCCATCACTTGAAACTCACCACAGGGTCCGAAATTAACACTCGTCAAGCGCCACTGTGAGTAAAAATTGGCTTTGGTGAGTAACTCAAATTTGCCAGGTGGTCGGAAACTTCCATGTAGTAAATCAAATTGTAGAAATTACCCTGATTGTTCTAACTTAAGCATTTAAAAACAGTGCTAAAAAAAATGCCATTCCCATTGATGCAATATATATACAGTGGGGATCGAAAGTTTGGGCACCCCTTGCAGAATCTGTGAAAATATGAGTAATTTTCAAAAAATAAGAGAGATCATACTACATGCATGTTGAAACAAGATGCATTAAGGAAACAAGATGCATTAAGAGCTGGGGGGTGAAAACTTTTGAACACGATGAAGATGGCCAAATTTGTCTTATTTTGTTGAAATATATTTTTTTTCCATTTAGTTCTGCCCTTCGTAAGCAACAGAAGATACTTGTATGTTTCCCGGTACACAAATTAAGTACAATTTACCTTGATCTTCAAATTCCAAAAGTTTTCACCCCCAGCTCTTAATGCATCTTGTTTCCTTCTGGAGCATCAGTGAATGTTTGAATCTTTTTAAATAGTTGTGTTTGAGTCCCTCAAATGTCCTCAGTCTGAAAAGATGTATCTCAAAATCATACAGTCACTGCTTGAAAGGGTTCAAATATGTAAAGATGCTGGAAAACTGAAGAATCTGCAGGACCTTAAAGATTTTTCTGAAGAACGCTGCTCAGTTTAACTGTTCAGAACAAACAAGGGACTCATGTACAACCATCACAAAACAGAAAGACAGTCGAGGATCATCAGGTAACAGAACACAGTACTAAGAACCAAGGGTTCCCAAACTTTTGAGTGGGGTTATTTTAATAATTTCAGCATTTTTTTGTCTTGTGGAATAAATGTTAAAATATTTTATGTACAATATCTTACTCAGGACAGTACTAAATAAAATATAACATGCATTTAGTATGATCTCTCTTATTTTTTGAAAATTACTCATATTTTCACAGATTCTGCAAGGGGTGCCCAAACTTTCGATCCCCACTGTATATATATATATATATATATATATATATATATATATATATATATATATATATATATTTGTGTATTCATAATATGCACATATAAATGTATATAATATAAATATCCAAATAACCTTTCCATTGCACAAACTTTTCTTTATAATGTTTGAAAAGGCTATTTAGATTATTAAAATGTTCTTTACACTTAGAAAAACAAAAATGGTTCTTCCATGGCATTGTTGCGAAAACCTTTAAAACCTTTATTTTTAAGAATGTAGCTAATTTATTCATAATTTTTTTTTCTATTTGCAAAAAGAAATAGGAACTTTGTAAAGTGGCAATGTGAAGCTTCTTGTTTGAGTTTTGAAGAGTTTGTCCCTGAAGATCTCTGCAGGATGTGAGTGAGCTCAGATGGAATGATAGATGTCACTCAGGAACGCCAAGAACATGCGCTGGGAACTTCAGAATATGCGTTAAATGGAGCAGAACATTCATCTCTGTCTGAATCACACACCGGGCCGCATGACTGCGCAGCGGGCGGCAGAGGTGATCAGCCATGTGGAGGCTGGGGAGGGAGTCACTTGGGAATCATTCAAAAGATCCCACTTCACAGATGATACGGTCTGTGTGTGTGCGTGCATATTTATATGTGTGTGTGAACATGCATGTGCACTGACATGAAAGGTATATCTCATCAAAACGCTTCAGTCAGAATGCATTGGGAATGTTTCGACGGTGAAAATCACTCTTGAATCATGTATTCAACCAAGGTGGAGAGCTAATGAATTTTCTCATAGACGTCTGTTCATCTTTGGTCTGGAGCTTCCAGCTGTGTGCTACGTTATGCCACCCGTCACTGTGTGTGCATGTCTTTGAGAGTGAGTGTTGCATTTATCAATGCCACAGACAGGCATGTCACATTCCCATGTGTCTCAGTGGAAGTTGTTTGTCTGCCACAGTACCTTTCAGAAGTTTGTGATTAGAAGTAGTAAACATGACAAATTAACCCTATGAAGACTACTTTATCACATTTCAAATGCAAAGGCAAAAGCATCTAAATTTTAAACATGATCAATTTGCTGAAGAAAAAAACCCTGTTGTATCCAATCTTCATTTCTTCTCCACTCTGACTGATAGTTTATACTTTTTTAGCAAGAAACATAAAAAAAGGCCTTAGTTTACTTGTAAAAAATCTCCCCCTTTAGGTCATATTTCACATATCTTTTTGGCTGTGAATTCTTTACTGTTTTTATCAAGTAAATGTAAGAATTACTTTTATATTGTTACTACTACTGGACTGAAGCAAATAAGGTTTACTTTTCAGTAAAAGCCTGTTAAACTATCAAATAACTGCATTTAAATGGCATCTTACTAAGACATATTATTAGGAAATATAATAATATAATATTATTTACATTTTATGTCATAGTCTTATATACTGTTTTAAAGATATTATTGATTAACATAACAATCTATTAAAATCTAATCTTATTGTTTGGCCATATAAACATCAACAACTGCACTGCATTTCATATTTTTGCACACTTTGGGCCTCTGAATCAAATGTAGGTCTTTTTTCTTCCTTTAGTTTGAGATGAGCTCATTATCTCACTGTATTATATGAGCCATAAAAGTCAGATTATTTTGTTTGCATTCAAAACAATAAATATTGAAGTTTCTGAATGGCTGTCAATGGACAGATGCTTTTGGCAGCTAAACAAAACACTAATCAAGAAAGTTTCAAATATGATTTATTACGTACATAGGAGTGGCTAATTGGGAGGTGTATCTTGATGACTTGGTGATTTACTCTGTGTCATGGGAGGATCATTTAAATAGCTCGGAACTGGTTTTCAAAAGATTGGCTGAGGCATCACTGACCTTGAATCTTCTTGTCCCTGCACCTGTTGTTTCTTTTGTTAGGTGTGTTGTTGGCCTGTAGTGTCAGGTAAAACACAAAAGTTGTGTAATGTGTCCCAGCTTACTGTGCAAGCAAGTTACTCGACTCTTTATTTTATTTATTTGTGGGATCTTTTGTAGGGAAGGTATGTCTTTTTGTTTTTGAGATCTTTGTCTCCTGTGTTTTGGGGTTAGCAAGGGAGTCAGGTAATCGATTATATATTTTTTATTTTTTATTATGTAAATTGTATAAAAAATAACTTTATCAAGACTGCTCTATTGTTTTTGCATTTTTCCATCCTGAACACTTGTGTACATTTGTGAGCAGATGCACAGTACAAATGCATTTAGCATCGTGTATCATCTTTTATATATATATATATATATATATATATATATATATATATATATTTTTTTTTTTTTTTTTTTTTTTTTTTATAAGACATCGTCACATTCATTTCAACCTATAAAACTAGTGTTAATGTAATTTGTGCTTGACCTGGGACCTGGAGATTGGAGTTCTCTCACTCTCTCCCTCCAACTTTTGTTACCCTCCTTTCCTGCCCCAAGAACAGAACATGTAAAAAAAAATATATATATATAAGATGATACACGATGCTAAATGCATTTGTACTGTGCATCTGCTCACAAATGTACACATCAACTGAATATGCACTGGTGAAGCATTCAGCATACAGCTTGTGATTTAATCATGATGTTTCAAGAGGAAAATCAAATGAAGGCAACAAAGTATCACACAAAACCTGTCGACACAGATACTTTTCCAGTGTCGTCTGAAGGGGTGTGGGAGGGGTGGAGCGATTTCCCACTGAGATCCCAGTGTCAAATACTGCCGAATTCAGGATCTTGATGGGCACAGAAGGGTTTCAATGGCACTTTGCTGGGATAGCTAATTAGCTTTACTGACGTAAGTGCCAAAAACAGAACGTTTTAACTCTCGCTTACATAACAGACAATGAATGAATCAAAAGTTATGCCAGAATTTTTTTCGTATGCATTTTAACATGGTATGGGTTTTGGCTCAATAATAATTTTTTTTTTTTTTTTACTATCTACAATATTAGCATAATTACTTATATATTAGTGTTAATATTATTAGTACCAATACCATAACATTTCTCTGTTCTCTGTACCAATGTCAGTGCCATATAATAAAAATTATTGGAACTTTGAATTTTTCAACTATTCTGTCAAAATAAATATTTAAATAATATTCATCAATAATGCAATGCTAATAATAATGATAAATAAATATGTGCATTTACACTCCAAGACTTAGTGCACAGACACACAGCATCAGGGTTTTTTCGTCCCTTCGGATTCAATCCCACATTTCAATATAGTTGTCACTCCCAAAACTTTGTACTGTGGATCTAGCACCATGAAAAATAAAAATAAGGGTTCTGCACTCACAAGAATTTGAACTGCACCGCAAGAATTTCCAATATAATCAAAGAAACCAGCTAAACTGTACAATGAATCTCTTATTTATATGGTGTTTAAACTGTATTATTACAAAGGGATCTGCGAACCTTCAGAACTGAAATGAGCTCATACTGTTTTAAATGGATTCTGACTTAATGGATTCCTCTGAATGGATATTGCATTCACGAACTCAATAGACATCTGTGATTGGCTACAATGCTTAACATTTCAGAAGACGTGCTGTAAATAGAACACTTTGATGCTTTTCACAGGGCACACACACAGGTTTGAAAGCAGCTGTCTATCAGCGGGAACCTTACTGACCTGGGAATTGGTACTACTGGTCCTGCAGAAATAATGGTATCAGTACATTTAAATTTAACATTTATTGAAAGACCTCGACTGGTAACTTGCGTCAGAGCTAACAATTTGAATCAGTGCGTCACATTACAGGTTGATTATAAGTCAATGTAATTGTGGTGTGTAGATGAATAAAATGGCCCTTTAGAAACCATCCACTCTCTACATGTCTCCATTAACTGTTGATTACACATGGTCTGCTTCAATATGAATGGTCTGCTTCCGATTCTTGCTTTCAATCCCAAGAGCTTGAAATTTTATGTTTACAACAATGAGACCCAAGCAAACCACCATCCATGACTCCAGATGTTCACAGAGCATGAAATAACCTTATATGCCAGAAACAATCTTGTGGCAGTCATGTGTAATTATGAATAATTGCTACACGCATTTATCCGTGCACACAGACACATAACACAGACATTATGAATGGATTTTAAATGACCTTTTGTCACCTAGTGTCATAGTCTTATTTGTAGTTTGCTGTTCATTTGTGCATATCCAGCACACTAACCATATTTCTGCATTATTGAAAGACATTGGGCCTGACATGTGAGCATCATTCATACTGTATAATGACCATTATCACCACTCCTGGGAGAAAACATAGGTCAGTGTGATATTAGGACAAACCACTAAATGAGACAGAGGAGAGAAAGGGAGGGAAAAGAAAAATAGGAGGGAAAAAGGCCCATTCAGATGTACATTTGTCATTGTCCAGAATACATTACTGTCTCACAAAAGCTGTAATTCCTGTTCTCCTCCCGCCACTCTCTCATGAAAACTGAGGGCAATTATCTGATGTTAATGATAATGTACTACGTAATGATATTCATTCACTCATGTCAGCCAAGCCTCAGCACTCAGTATATACTCTTAAAGTTAATGTACAGTAAATGGCCATTCATAATACATTTTACCTGTAAACTCTGACTTACTTCTGAATAATCTTTAACCAGCAAAATAGAAGAAGAAAAAATGTAGGACTTGATTTGATCCATCATGAACTGATTAAGGAAGGGAGAAACATTTTTGGGAACTAAATTAAGAACATACCACTAATGTCTATTAAATGTGAAAATAAATAGGATCAGTTCTGATGTGATGTTGACATTAATATTAACCCTACAGCCTCTAAATTACCAACATGATTAAAACTGCTGTAACCTGTTGTTCACAATTAACTACATGCCTTCTGTTGTCTGACTGATCGTTTATACCTTTTTAGCAAGTAAAAGGCTTTTTAGCATAATTGTAAAAATGTTCACATTCAGGTTCTGGTTCTGGTGTCTTGCTATGAAATCTTAACATATTTTTATAAAGTAGGAATAACTTTTATAATGTTAGTAATATTTCAAGATGAACATGGAGCAACTTAGGTTTACTTAACTATCCACTCATGTTTTTGTTCGTTTGTTTAAACAAAAAAAAAAAAAACGTAATTTATTTGTTCATTTCTCAAAAGTTGTTGTATTGCATTGAATTATATGTTTTGCCCCTGCAATGAAAACTACAGAGATTGGATAAAAAATTACAAAAAAATTACAAATAAATAAATAAATAAAATAAGCATTTAAACATCATCTTCTTAAGAAAAGTAATAAATATAATCTGACAACCGTTATTAGTCTGGGCCTACTTGCATAATAAAGTGGATGTTTTTTTAGTTTTTCTTAATCCTCGAATATGAGATTCATACTCTCCCCTGCAAACTACATGGGCCATGAAAGCTTGAAATATAAAATATAATACTCCTCTTTTATTATTATTATTATTACAGTATTTGATTAAAGGTTAAATAAGCCACTCCACTGTTGAAACTTCAGTTAGAACCTGCAGCTTGTGGCCTCTTGTCCTGTAGTTCACATTGTCTTTAATGCTGGGTCAACTTACTAAATGCTAATTATGTAATCATGAACAGTGCCAGTATCACTTCTGAACAAACATTTTACTTTTAATTTCCCAAAAATTATTGTTCCAGGTAGTTATATGGATGTCTACAATTATCTGTTTTATCCATGTAAAACATTTTTCTCTCATAATATGTTCCCTTCAAATGTTAATAAAATTAGAAAACATTTTAAATGTCAGTCTGTTGGTGGTAAAGTGGCAAACTCTTTCAGTGTAAAGTCAGTCACGCCAACTTCAAGCAGACTGTTGCAACAATTAATTAGTTTCATGATGCATTTTTTAAATAGCGTGTATATGTGAAACATTTAAGGAAATCCTAAGAGTGCTGCAGAAGGAGTGAGAAAAAGCCTTGTCAGAAAGTCTCCAGAGTATATGTAAACCTAGCAAAACATGACCAGTGGCCTCCAAATGCATTCATAATTCATTTAATACAGGAGTATCAGCTTGTGCTTCCACCCACCCATCTGCTAGCTGGACCTGTGCCTCGTCCACGGGGCTTTGGGACCGACTGATGGGCTTTAAAGGAATAAATTACATTTAAAAATTATATTAAAACAGAAAACTGTTACTTTCAATTATTTATTTTTACAGTTTTTACTATATATGTGATAATATAAATGATGGGCATAAAAGACATTGTTCAAAAGCATTAGTAATATTAGTGTATTGCCAGATTTGACATCAGTGGCATATCACTGGTTGAACTACTTTGGTAAGTTAAAATAAACAAAAAACAAGGCTGAATTTCCTCAGCAATGAATGGACAAGCTGTGATCAGTGAAAATTTCCTCCCATCTGTTTGGAAACTCAGATTTTGACATCTTTTATTTTAAAAACATGTCCTTCCCTTTTTGGGTGAAATCAGAATAGGAGAGATACAAAAAATCATATTGCATTAATACACTCTCATGTTGAGAGTCTGACACCAGAACATCCACTTTCATCATCCGAGGCCCAGGGAGCACGAGATGTTCTCATGTCTCAGGGAATAACCTGCTGTGAAAGAATGATGAGAACTGCACAGAAAGACCTAGAGCAAATCTGGCCTGTCCTAAATCACAACATGCTTTATTAGTCCAGAAGTTTGATGTCTGTTTTATTAGTTTGGATGCAGCTGAAAACACATAACATATCACATAGGGTTGTAGTTCAAAGCAGATGAACCACAAAAAGAGAACTCAAATGCCTCAAAGAAAAAAAAATGTCCTATTTAAGTCAGTCTAACTGTTTCTGTAACCACTCCCATGATCAGAAACATAGCTTTTTACCATAAATCAAACACCATGGGTTGTTTCTCATTTCAGGCATTGTTATGTTTGATTAAATCCTGCTTGTCAAAGATGTAATTCACAAACAGACAATAACAAGCCATTACAAATCCTGTTATTAAAATTAACGTGTATGTTTCAGTATTGTTCACTCTAGCACAAAGTTTGGTATCAAAAGCATCTCATTGAATGTGCATTTCCCCCTCACTGTGAGAGAGCTCCACGGGATTCGGCATCAGGGGAAGATCTCTTGCACGAGTCGATTGCAAACAAGCAAAAGTAGGTTAACTGTAGGAGACAGCGCAATAAATGCCCTTTTCCCACTTGTTTGAAAAGCAAAGTTCTCAAATCAGTGGCACTGGCCCATTTAAACGTGCACCAAACTTGGAACGTGCTCGGAATTATTGTCCTTACTTTTTCTAAAGTAGTTTATGACCCATTTCTACTGCCACAAAAGAAGAGTCAATTTCTATATGTTTCCATTGTCATTTAGGCCATTTTTTTTCTGTATGTCGAAGCGGCTGAAATATCTGGATCAGATTTTCTGTCCGGTTTATTATTTATTTGTTGATTTCAATGGGAAAAGGATCAGGCATAACACAAGCCGGACTCAAACCTCCATAACCCACCACCCACCAGTTCACATCTCAACAGTAATCGATCTTTCTAGTTTATGGTTCTTAGAATACTTGATTTAGGTTTAGATTCAGATTCAGGTTATTTTAATTGTACCCATAATTAGATTCGGTTTGCAGTATACAAGTTCATACATCTTGACATATATTTTTTTAAACAAAACAGATAGTGGACAGCATAATAAATATGATTAAAGTGCTCCAAATTCCCATCATCACTTGCAATATTACTTTTTTATCACACACATACACACACAATGGTTTCATATACTCTGCATAGACCAACTGCTTTTTTTTAAACACCAAAAGGTTTTGTTAAGCCACAAAATGCCACATTTGTCATTTCGATTTTTATCACAGTTGTGTTTCCATTCGCCTTTCATCCAGGTTCAGTAGCCCATGTCTCTGTCTTCTCCTATAAATGCACTAGACAACTGAGACAGATGCAAAACAACAGAAGGAGCTTTCTTCCCTGACATGAAAATGCAGCTGTGGCATCGTGTCCCTGTGGACCATAAGATCAATTAAACCTTCTGCTGGCAGAGCCGGAAAATGTAAGACCCCCTCCTTCCCTTCCACCTTTGAACTGTGGATTTTGAAAAACCAGATTTGTTCTGCATCATTTTTTTCAGGAGGAATCAACTGTAATTGAAATTTCCAGGGGCCCATTTTGACGGACTATCAAAGCACGGGATATTTTTGTCTTCCAAAAGTCAGACGTTCAAATAGAGTCATTCACATGTGCCCTATTACGCTCCCTAATTCTATTCTGAAGACTACAGTCGTACTGAATTCATTGCTGCACAGTGAGTCCCTGTGTGATAGAGGGCTGGGAAATTAGCATAATTTCTAAACAGCACTACCCTGGCCTTAATTACTGAAGGGTTTAATCAGCCATATTAATGAGGCCACACTTTAGGCAGGTGAGAGACACTTTAACACCTGAAACAGCGTGTGTCATGGGAGAAACAGGACGCTGTTATGTCCTTGTCACTATCAAAAGGAACGTTTAAAATTACAACAGCCAGTCACACTGTTGATACACAGTTTTACCTTGGTTTCTAGGTTAATACTCAAGCGTCTAAAAACAAAAATAGCATTGCTTTAGGAAAAAACTTTTTTTTATGAATTCAAAATTCGAATATATGTGCAAGCATTACATTTCTCATGTCATTTGTTTGCAGCAAATTGAGTCGTGGCTGCTAATTCCTCCCTGAAAGATTTTTGGGCAGAAGATAAGGTTTTATTGACCACCTCCTCAGAAAGGGACGGTTTCTATAAGGTTTGTGTTAGCGGCGGGTGTCTGTCTGCACACACTCAATACTTTAATCCCTTCTTTCTTGCCTTTGCTACAAAGTAAAAAAAAAAAAAGCCACTGCTCTCTCCTTTTTTGGTAAGAAACGATTGCTTGGCTCATCCTCCAGGAAATATGGCCTAATAATCAATTAAATAAATAATTCAGATTCATATCTTTCTATTTCTAATGCATCTAGACTCTTGCTTAAGAAGTGCACTTCAGCACACTTTTAAAAGAGCACTTATTAAGGCAGTGATATAGTTGAAAAGAATACTTAGTCTGAACTTGAATTTTCAGGCACTACAATTTAATGAATATGTATTATCGTTTGAAATTATATGAAATGGAATTAGCTGAAACTTCATTCAGTATTTTTCACCCACTTAAGTAGGACATAAGGAATACATTTATATACAGTTATACTGTAATTATTTCTATTGTCTTTAAAATAGTTTTAAAGTGTACTGCTGAATGTACTGAAAGGATTTATAAACTAAAATATACATCAATGTAATTTTATAAAATACAAATAAAAATAGCTGATTAGCTCTCATTTGGAAGAACTCATGATTGAAACTGTGCTTTTGTAAACTTGTGTGCAAAGCCTTCAGCAAAATCCAAATAAGTGCTGTTTTGCACATCAGTGCTGCAGATATACACCCTCACACTATCTCCTCAAGGTAATGATCAATTCTGCTACAAAGCAATTCTGGTAGTGCTTTTTGAATACTTCCAAAATTCAGATGTCCTCATCCTTACCAGATATTTGTCCTTACTAAAAAGAACAGTTCACAGTTAGAATTTAAATTCTGCCATTGTTTACTCACCCACTCATATGACTTCCTTTATTGTATGGAAGCATGAAAACGTCAGTCCCCATTCAAGCCAAATCAAGTCACATTTATATATAGCCGTGCCTTATACAACACAGATTGCTTCAAAGCAGCTTACATCAATTACTGTATGAAATATTTTATCTCAGATATAAGCAGCTCAACAGAACACAGATATTATTGATCTCAGTTTAGTTCATTGTTGTTTCAGTTCAGTTCAATAACTGTTATTGTTGCTTCAAGTTGATCATTTATGACCCAAATTAATCCAACTATAAAGCAGCTCTGCAGAAAGCAATAGTGTCATTATTCATCCCAAGACAGTTCAGTGCAGATTAAGTTCAGTTCAATAAGTGTTTTTATTTTCATTATTCTGTTTAAATTTTCTTCTCATTCAATATTGTCAGTGCAGTTAAATTGATAATATTACTGAATATTAATGGTCTTTATTGTCTTATTTCCTCTAAAAGCATGGAAATAATTAGTGATCAGTTCTATTTTTCCAAATATCTTCTTTTGTGTTACACAGAAGAAAGAAATTCATACAGGTTGGAACGGCATGAGGGTGAGAAAAAGATGACAGAATCTTTATTTTTGGGTCTAAGTGGGTGATGTTGGCCAAAATCAGCTAGGTCTATAATATTTGGAAGAAGCTATTTGTTAGCACTCTCATTCATTTTTGTGACATCCAAAGCGGCAAACTTTAATGAGCCTTCCAAAAAGAATATATACAGTACTGTGCAAAAGTCTTAGACCACTAGTATTTTCACCAACAAAATAGTTTTAAGTCAGTTATTTCTATCTTTTGCTATAGTGTGTCAGTAGTAAATATCAGTCTACATTTCCTAACATTATCTTTGCCATTAATTGTAATAATCCAGCGAGATTTATGTTTGCACAAGGAGTCTGACAGCAGCCAGGGCTCCACACAGAGATCTGATCTCACCATCATCATTCTGTCTGGAATAATATGAAGACACAGAACAAACTGAGACAGACTCAATCCAGAAGAACTGTGGCAATGTCTCCAAGATGCTTCAAGAAACCTACCTGAAAACAATGCGCAAGTGTACCTAGGACAAAAGCTTTTTTTAAAGCATAGTGTGCTCACACCAAATGTTGATATTTTTTTTTTTATATTTTATTCTGATAACAGAGCTAACTAAGCCATGCTAACCAGCTAAATCTTTTCCCCTTTGCCAGAATAAGCTATAATATTCCCATATTCAAGTATCTGGTCTGTGAAACAACACATTTTGTGCCTAATAGCCTATATCGGAACATTATGGCTCATCTTCACTGCAGTATAAGGCACATCTTCCCAGACTACAGAATCTGCCTAAAATCATTTGACATGTAAAACATTAGCACAGTTAATGTAAAAAAAAAAAAAAAAAAATCCACACCATGTATAGAGGAGACATTTATTGTAAATATGTTTTGTGATTTGAACAGTACAACAGTGCTTAAACTTTCAACTTCCACATAGAAATGTTACATAGAATACATTGTTTAAAAAATGATACCCTAGTGTATTAAATGTGATCTGCGAGCTGCAAGATGTGCTCTGTTTCCCAGATGCTTCGTCTTGCATCACCAATGAAGTAGACACAGTATTATGACCAACTGAATACTATATTGACACATTTTCAAATAAACCTGGATCACAAAAATAACCTTCAATAAAAGACACTCAGGTTTCATTATATAATTTGAGCTTGTGCAGATATTAGTTTGGTGGGCAATCCCCAGTGTTTCGTCTACGAGATTTACAATATGGACCACTGAACTGGACAGATTTGGTCTTATCAGCAACTACTTTGTTACTACTTATGTATATCAAGTTATTGTGTAACTATTTTGGCTTTATGTGAAGAATATGATATGAAATATCATTTCATAAAAGAGTTTGATAGTATACCAGCATTATCAGAATATACAAATAAATCAATGAATTTCTTACTACTTGTCATAAGCATTTGAGGTATTACTTTTTCAAAATGAGATTCTATAAAATCTGAGTGTTTAAAATGAACCAGTTAACAGATGCAAATACACAAACCAACATCAATATCAATTGCAGTGGGGTTATGGGGGTTTTCAACACATGAAATAAAGGGCAATATTATTTAGCACAGCTTTTTATAACATCTGCCAGAATGCATTCGCTCAGCATCTAAACTTCATGATCACAGCATTAAAGTCGTTCTGCTAATTTTCAGCCCTTTTGTGATGTAATGTACAGCTGACTGTTCAAGACTGCGTCTGTTATGTGCTAGCTTGTCACGTCTCTAAATAATAACTAATACCTTGTGCTGATGTCAAAAGATAAAAACCTCTGTATGTTCTTTCTAAGCATTCATTCATTTCCAACCCTAATAATCCATGAAACTTAGTGAAAACATAAAAATGACACCTAGTGACTGTTAATGAACAGCAAGGCACAATGAGAGGTGGAAACAGAAATCAGCAATAAGACGACCCTCCTATGTAGCCTCAACGTAACATGGGATTTCATACATTTCAACACATTGAGAGATGAATTCACTAAGCAGTTGCACCAATTTTTTTTTGTGAGTTATTTTAGCATAAAAAGCTTTATTCACTAACAAACCATAATCCAGGTTAACCATGTATTATATACATTGGTATAGTTCTGTTTTGTGTATTAGGTTACATAAGTGGTCCAGACTGTTTGCACCAATTGTGAATAGCAACAAAGATAATCTTTCTACATTAATGGTAAATAGAAGTGATATTTGTACAGTAAATGTCTGAGCAAAGAGTTTAGGTGTGGTCAACATTGGTGAAATTTCAGCTAAATTTGCAGACAAAAAGGTACATTGTCTATTGTCAATAGTGTAGCGATTTATGAAGCACTGCTCACGTAGAAGTCACGTTTAAACCAGCTTAAAGCAGGTTGTTGTTGAAATCACGTGACCACTTTGAACCCAAAGCAAAATCTGTGTTAGGAAAATCTCCTAAATTCTAAATTACTTCTAAATTACTTGAATTCACTTCAGAAATTCAATTGTAAATTTTGAACGATTGACTATTTGTACTGTACATAGTTTAAATAAATATTAGCTTTAAATTATTAGATTTTCTGTGCAAACAGGCCTGATTTAATATGTACATTAAGATTCATTCACACTAAGTTTGATCATGTGAAAGATACAGACACTGAAATTCATATCAGCAACAGCAGGATATGTCACACTTAACATTTTCTGTTTTTAGTAAATAATAACATAATAATAATAATAATAATGCATTCAAAATGTGAAAATATACTGCCCACCACTTTCCTGCAACAATGCAAACCATGAGTCAAGAGATCATTCTGCAACATTTACATCTTCTATTGGTTTCAAATTTGTTTTGTTAAGCAGATTTATGTCAAAACTTAATTTTTCTCCAAATCAAAATCTGATATGCAAGACAATATTCTCCAAATAAAAATCTGATATGCAAGACAATACTTTTTCTCATTTGTTTCACTGTTTGGTTTATGTGTAGGAATGGAAATGATTGAATCAAGAGTGGCCAAGCATGTGTAAGTATAGTGTGACTGCGTCTTATTAATGCGTATCATAGATTACTTCATATTCACAAAATCATGCAGTATTTACTCTGCTGTATTCTATATTGCTCAAACTGTTTTTACCTTTGGTGCTAAAACAATGGTAATAAATTAATCAGTAGGTGCAATTCATTCTTAGTGAATTCTCTCCCAATTGTTAACCCAGATTATTTCCCACATGCCTGATTTCTATATCACAATGACGATTTCATATGTTATATTATGCAGTCAGACTAAAGCCCTGGAATCCAGCTGTGCAGGTCTTTTTAGCTGCATGGCGAATCTTGACATTATCTGTGCTAATCCATTTCTGCAGTGTTTGGAGATTTCAGAGGGAAAGGTATTCACTATGAGATTTAATTCCAAGAAAAGTGCCCCCCGGAGAGTGATCCTGTAGTGCGCTCTGAGTCATGAGGTGACCTGCAGTGAGACACTCAGGTTTAATAGATGTTGAGTGGACTCAGTGACTGACAGACCAGTAGCCAGTATGTCAGGCTTAAGTACTGGTTTGTTGCAGGCTGTTTGGTAGTGACGCACAAAGACATTATTCAATGGCATGAAGAAGACAAGCAGTTAAACTGGAGGCAGAGCTTGTATTATTATTTTTTTGAGTGAATTCTTAGGACAACTGAGGCCAAAATTAGACACAATACTGATATTGCTATGTTAATAAATCTTGACAGAGATTTTTATTTCTCATCATAGATAATCAATCCTAAATTTACATGCAACATAATTTGGATTCCAACTGGTCTAAAGATCTTGAAATGTTTTATTTATATGCGGCTTGGCTGGTCACACTACATTTATGGAATTATTTAAATTTAATTTAACTTACAAAAGACGGCTTTTATAGCTGTCTTGCTGCTCTAATATTTGTTCAATTGGCTTAGAGGGTGATCAATTATTCTTGTTGGGCTTTAAAACATTTCAGTGTGCAGTAGAAGACATACCACACCTAACATGTTACTAGCTTGACAGATATCATTTAAATAGCTGTCCTGAGAAGCTGTCGCAGTCTCTGTGGCAGCCTTTCACTCTAAGAAAAATCTGTTCAAATACAGCCCAATGTGCTCTGTATTGATTTTATTTTCAAAAAAAATTCACAGGTGTTTCAACCGTATTTTGAAACACCTGGATTTTAGGGTAGAAAGGAATGTCCATAAATTTTTTAATTAAGTAGATGGGTTTGTTTCTTCATCAGAACAGATTTAGAGAAATTTTGCATTACATTATTTGCTCACCAATGGATCCTCTGCAGTGAATGGGTGCCGTCAGACCGAGAGACAAAACAGCTGATAAAAACATCACAATAATCCACATGTAAGAAACAATACTCCAGACAATCATTTATATCATCTTATAAAGTGAAAGGAAAAGCAAAGCAAGTTTATTTACATAGCACATTTCATACACAAGGGTCACTCAATGTGCTTTACAAATGAGTTTTTGAGTCTAGATTTAAATGTAGCTAATGTTTTAGCACATCTGATCTCTTCTGAAAGCTGATTCCAACTGCGGGTGGCAAAATAGCTAAAGGCGGACTCCCCTTGTTTTGTGTGAACCCTTGGTATTTCTAACTGACTTGATCCTATTGATCTGAGTGCTCTGTTAGGTTTATATTCAGCAAGCATATATGTAATGGTCCTTTATAGGTCCTAGGCAATTGAGTGATTTATAAATGAGTAAAAGTACTTTAAAATCAATCCTTAATATAACTAGAAGCCAGTGTAGGGCCCGAGGACTGGTGTGATATGCTCAGATTTTCTGGTTCTAGTCAGAATTCTGGCAGCAGTGTTCTGGATGAGCTGCAGCTGTCTAATAAAAGCATAAACAAATCCATCATTAAACCATTTTAACTGTACTCTGTCGCTTTAGGCTACAGTTTGAGTCTATAAACCATAATAAGGCTTCCTTCAGTGAAAAAGTCCATCCTCTTTTGTCCTCTCATATCAAAATCTTATGAACACTTATAAATAGTGCTTGATCAGAGCATATTTCTCTCCTGATTACAAACACAAACACTGTAGTTGTGTGAGTTACTTGTGTGACTGTTTTGTCTCTCATTCTGATGGCACCCATTCACTGCAGGGAATCCATTGGTGAGCAAGTGATGTACTGCTAAACATCTCCAAATCTCTTAAGATGGAGAACAAACTCATCTACTCTACATCTCGGATGGCCTGGGCTGAGAACATTTTCAGCAAAATTTCATTTTTGATTGGACTATTCCTTCACCTTAAAGTTAAAGTGAGCAATTTCTGTGCCACTAGCAGCAGGTCAGTCAGTTTGACCTCTAATGGTCAAATATCACTGCACAGTTTTGTAGGTCAAAGTTCACCAAACTTAAAAACAGCAGAATACAAACACAAATTCTAGTGCGACCACCCCTTAAGTTTACGATACTAAAACTGAGAATGGGTTTCCTACTTGTGTAATAAGTGTGTGTGTGAGTGTGACACTGCAGAAATCTGCACTACTAGATAAGTAAATGTCTTTTTATTTTCACTATGAATTAGCCTGCTAATTTGCCATCTCGATTTAGGCGAGTAAATGATGTAGGTCATTTTAAGTGTACTTGTTTCACAGCAATCTAAGTTTATGTGATCCACATTATTCACAGCCAGATACTTGGGATGATTTGAATGTGGATGACAAAACACTGAATGCAGCATTTTATGCTAAGTGAAATGGTTCACATTATGTTGCTAAAGACAAAAGAAACTACTGAATCAGTTTTCAATACCCAAAATACTTGGAATGCAACAATGGCAGTGTTGTAACCATCTTGTTCAGTATCAGAATTAACCATTCATTTTTATCAAACCTAACATTGAAAAGTAATGAATGTCTATCATTAACCCTATGGTACTTCCTTTGTCTACAGTCTAGAGTTGCACTAAAAGATAGGGCCATACAATATGTGAACACATAGTGAAAGGAAAAGGTGTATTTTAGAACACATGACAATCAACATTTTCTACTGGAATATGACAGCCGTAAACAATAGGTTTGTTTATATTGTATGCATCTTTGTTATTGAAGAAACACCATGTGCTCGCTGAAAAGCACAAGAGCTCTCATATAACGAGTTCATCTGTTGGAAAGGCACAAGCCCAGTGTTTTTCAGGGTATAGCGTGTCACTTTGCTACAGGAGGTTTTTGGTGCACACGCTCTGGAAAGTCTTGAGTGTTGAGATGAGAAGAGCTAGAGACATGATTGTCCTCACATCATCTTTAATCTTCTAGACCGATGTCTTTTGCTTATCCGAGGAAGCTTTTGACATTTTACATCCTTGGTAACATTCTTTTATGTACAAGATTATGAGAAAACAGGACAGTGTACCTTGAGGGACTTTCTCGCACGCTTTCAGGTTGTTACGAATCATGACAGTTGTGCCATCTGGTACGTTTGATTGCATTGATTGTTAAGGGTTTAAATGTGTCCTCATCACTTTGACGGATGGCCTTGTGACAAACTCATCACTACAGGTCAGATTATTCATTTGTGACAGTATGGACACAGAACGAGTTCCTTTGAACAATGTTACGTTCTCCCATTCAATGAGGCCAGGGCAAACCTGTTCCATGCCCAGCCGCTCAAAGACAAACAGCACACAAACAGCCCTGCAGATCTTGATCTGGACCGCTCAGTCAATCCTTCCAGCAGGACGGGGTCCTAATCCACACTTCTTCCTCTATCAGGCTTCCTTTATTATCCTCATTCTCCGATCCATGAATCCACTCAGGCCTGGGCTTGATAAACCCGATGTTGCGGCTCCGTTCACACGGTCACCTCAGTCTTGCTGTTGGTGACAAAGTAGGGATGTGGTGGCAGGTAGTGCTGGCTGTGGGACGTCAGCTCGTTCACATGCTCCATGGTGGTGCTGTGTCTCTTGGGGGCATACATGTGCCGGCGACCCAGCGTTTCTGTCATCTCCCAGCCCTTCAGCATGCCGGGGTTGGCAATGGTGTTCGAGCCAAAAGCCAGTGGGTGAGAGCTGTGGACCTTGGTGGTTTTGGACTTGTGTCCGTTCTGCTTTTGGCAGGGCAACTCTGGGCTGTAAGGGTTGGTGGGCTCCTGCTCCAGACTCACCGAGTGCATGGGAAGAGTGCCTTTCGCTGCCAGGTCGGCTAGGTGCCGTCTGTTAGTGTAGAAGTTTTCATTCGCTTTTTCAGCTGGAAAAGAAAGACAGAAGAGCAAAAGTGAGAAAAAAAATCAATAACACTCCATTAGTCAGATGCAAAAAACAACCTGATTGCAGATTTTTTTTCATCCCCTCATAAGTACCAAATAATAACACATTTAATAGATCAAGGGTTATCATTTGTTTTTCCCAAATGAGCTATATTTTTCTCTGAAAATATTTGACAACCATTTCCTCATACAAACGACAAAAACAACAACAAAACAGCATGTTTCTGTAGAGAAATGAATTAATTATTTATTGACCACCATGTCATTATAAACTAGTTATTTTTCTAATTTCCGAAATATTTTCACAAATACAATTACATTTTCAAATAACACAACATATACACTTACTTTTAGAAGTTAGAGTTCTGTAAGTGTTTTTTTTTTTCAAGCAATGTTATTGATCAAAAGTGACAGTAAATGTCGCAATAGTTATAATGTTACAAAAGATTCTGAACTTTCTATTCATCAAATGTTCCTGAAAATTGAGCGGCAAATCAGCATAGTACAATGATTTCTGAAGGATCATGGGACACTGAAGACTTGAGAATGAGATGCTGAAAATTCAACTTTGCATCACAGGAATAAATTACATTTTAAAATGTATTAAAAAATAATCATATTTTGTAATAATTTTTCACAAGATTAGTATTTTTACTGTATTTTTGATCAATTAAATGCAGCCTTTGTGCATCAGCAGAAGACTTTCATAGAGCATGTGTTTGATATTTTTGGAATTACATGAAGGTGAGTAAATAATCATTTCGAAAAATATTTATTTAATTTTATTTAAATATATATATATATATATATATATATATATAAAATTATGGTTTCTTTACAAAAATATCTTAGTGAAGTGAATACTGATATCTAAGAGTACCTCACATATGCATTATAAAACAAGCTTTTAAGTTGGCATTCTGAATAGCGACCATATTAGTTAGACTGTTTGGTGCTGTTAACATCCTAATGTCAACATGCTCTTCACTCTTTGCTTCAAAAAAATGTGTTTTTTGAATGCAAAATTAGTCTGGACTGCTTCCATCATCAAATGGAAATATACAGCTCTTCCAGAGATGAACATTTTCAACCAGTGCTAGTCGATCATTGATAGCCTGAAACACAACTTGCTAAGACAAGATCAGACAACAGAGTATAAGTGATTTTTATGTGTTTACAGACAGTGTTACTAATCATTTCTGTTTTTATGTGTGTGTTACAAATTTTTTATAAAATCCATGGAATGTTGCTAACGGTGTATCACCTTCCAACTCAGCCAGGCTTTAATTGGGACTGACTACACTCTGCTTGAAGTCCTCCTCATTTCAGCATGACATTTTAGACATTTTTAATTAAATATTCTTCAGTTGACCTTTTTAACAGCAATGAGTCGCAGTAAACCGCAGATCTAAAACCTCATACCAGGAGGCCAAGCGCAGAATAAGCCAGCCGGACGAGAGAAGAGCTGATCTCTGACGAGACTCTTTCACTGACATCAATACGCCGAGATTAATTCACATCAGAGGAAGGTAGCGCACTGAACTCAAATGTTTCAGACCCCCAGCTGTGGCTTGTCTCCTGGGCCTGTCTCTAACAAACTGTCCATTTTTGGTTTCCTAGTGATCAGTCTGCACAGACAGCACTTCAGTGGATTAACAAGTGAGCAGTTTCATCTGTGGCTGAAAGTCTCAGAGCATCACGATCATCACACGTTCCTGCTTCGGCTGGTTGTTTGTCTGCTGTTAGCTAGCTGTCATCTCACTGAAGTCTTTTGATAGGCTTCACTCTAATGCCAAACTAATTGATGTGAGAAGTATAAAGTGACTATGTTACTACCAAATGTTACCACTTTAGTGATGGGCGCACTTAGGGGTGTGGTGGGGTAGGGGGGGTGACGACAATGATTTCTGTAATCCTGTGAATCATGTGAGTTCATTGAGATTTTGACCAGCGGGAATCACCAGAATGTGGTGTTTCAAGGACTTTGAAACAGTGGATCATTTTGCAAAGCAGTTGGTTTAACTGATTCAAAGCTTCGAAAAGGTTTGTTTCTTCCATCACTATAAAACGCAACACAATTTAGCTAGTTGATTAAAATCTAATTAATTAAATCACACAAAAATTTACTTTAAAAAAACTATGCTTGAACACTAAAAATAGAAATACTTTTTTATCTGATTGCATAACCTAGATTACATGTAATCAGTTACTACTCAGCACTGTTGATAGTACAAGATAGCACTGTTAGTGGTGGACATAATACATTCTGAAGCACTGATAATTCAGTGACTGGAAAAGACAAATTAGATATTTCACCAAAGCATTTTTTGTTTCCCAACATTATAATTCATAACATACATATTCCATAAAACATAATGTCTGATTCTGTGCATACCTTTATGTTGGTTTGCAGCTCTCCTGACATCAAAATCTGAATATATAATTTCTAATCAATTAATTAAGCTCATCAGTTTTTGCAAAGATTAAGGACTGTGACCATGCATTAGGAGAACATGCTGTAACTTTGCTCATAAAAAATTTAAGTCAAGACCAGACCCCTAACATTCAGAACAATATGAGACTGTGTAAAGGTCTAAAACATGGCCTGCCAGTACATCAAAAAGATCTCAGGTCAAGACCACATGACTAAGAACTCTAGCAACAAGTAATCACACAAGTTTCAAACGTAATTTTCTCAATTATGAGCTTGATTAACATAATTCAATAAAATCCACATAAAAGCACAATGGCCGACTTACCCACAGCCTTGAGTGAAGCATACTTGTTGTGCTCATTTCCAGTTTGAGATGGCTCATAGGGCTGGGCTACAGGTACCTGTCCAAGGGCAGGGTATTGTGTCATAGCTTGCATCATAGATGATCCAGGTCCCGCACTGTTTATTTGGGCACCCTCTAAAGCAAAAGAACAAACAACAGATATAAGATGTTTCCATAAATTTTATCATTTTAAAATAAAAGTAATGCTTCCAGAGTCGTCATGACCTACCTACCTTATTTGTTTGTTAGATTGTTCGGTTGTTTGTTCATTCATTCATTCATTCATTCATTTTTATTTAATGATTTATCTGAAGGGAAATCAGTGTCAGTCCAGTGAGGTGGATGGGTTATCTCTCCAAAGGAGAAGTGCTCACTAACACACATTTAGACAGATTTGTGAACAATATTTAAGAGAAATAGGCCTTTTGTGTACATAAAAAAAGTTCAGCTCATGAAAAATGGGTGCATAGCGTTGCATTTATAATTTTGTTCAGTGTTTGTGTTTATATACACAGGGGTTAAATATATATATATATAAAAAGTTAAATAACTTTGATGAAATTAAATGTCTTGCTTTGGTCTTCACTGGAACTGTTCTGTTTGCTCCGCTAAACTATAATTACTAATAAAATAATATAATAAAATTACTAAAACTGAAACTAAATCTAAATGAAATAAAAACTATATAGAAATGTGTTCGCAAAATAAAAAAATAAACTGAAACTAACAAGACCATTCATGAAACTAACTAAAACTAAACTGAAATTTAAAACTAAATTGAAAATGATATTAAAATAAAAAATAATTTAAAAATGCAAAACTATCATAACCTTGTGACAAACGTGAGGTTAACTGCAAGGTAGTTGGCTAGCACTCCAGCTTGTCACTATTGAAAGAGACAAAAATGTCCATGAATAGTAATTACTCAGAATAAGGCAGTCTGTCTATATCTATCTATCTATCTATCTATCTATCTATCTATCTATCTATCTATCTATCTATCTATCTATCTATCTATCTATCTATCTATCTATCTATCTATCTATCTATCTATCTATCTATCTATCTATCTATATCCCAAATATTTAAGTAAATAATGATGCTGAATGACTATGACACTTCTTGGTAATACTTATTTATTTTGTGGACGCGCATTACACACATTATTCCGGAAGGCTAAACACTGTATCAGAATCTATTGTTCTTCTACACATTAACCCCCTTAGAAATCTTTCCCAGTGCGTTGTCTCACAGCAGTTGGGATACCTCCCATCAGAGTCCGCTAAATTAACATTTAACAATATCTTAAACTGCTTAAGGGCTGTTCCATTGACCCATCAACACAACTTGTGAGTTTTCTCTTTGGTGATTCACTCTGTTCCCCCAGGAAGCAGATCATTAGTCATGGATTTCTGGAGCTCCAGCCAGGCTCTCCGGTGCTACTAATCGAATCCATTTGGACTGCTAATATCAAAACATGTTAATGCCAAAAGCACTGGCAAGTGACAGTCACAATGGGCAATTTATTGGGGGTTTTTTTCCCCACAAATTTTTACACTTGATTACATCAAAAACTTTAATATTGAGGGCTGCAGATGGTGTAAATCATAAATGATATTCTAGAGATTGCATTAGTTGACATCTGGCCAGCTGAAGGGGGGCACAGGAGCATGGCAAATTGACTTGCCTTCTGCTTATTTCTAACCCCAATGAGTTGCATGAGATATAATGTAGAAAGTACAGACAGACACTGGAGAGCAACTGGGAAACAAAAAAACAGCATATTAGCTGTAAAAGACACTGTTTGTCTAATTCTTTCGTTGTGAATTATGCACAGAATAAGTGTTGTATTTGTTTTCAATGCAAATCGTGTTTTTTGTAGCACTATGCTACAGTGCAATAGTGCGTTTCTGTTCTTCAGATGTGTTTTAGTTGTTTAACTTTTGTTGACCTGTTGTCTTGGAAACCTCTTTTATTTCATCTTACTGGATGGCTGTTTGCTACAAGATTCTACCATCTGCATCACAGGACAGACGGGCTCTTTGCTTAATACACTTCAAACACAAAAGGGCTGAAGACAAAAAAAAAAAAAAAAAAAAATCTGTTTTTCTTCTATTTCAGTTTTCTCTCTAAAAATCACACAGACTACAGCTCAGTTGAAGTCATGGCCTAATGGTTAGAGAGTCGGACTCCCAATCAAAAGGTTGTGAGTTTGAGTCCTGGGCCAGCAGGAATTACTTAGGTGCCCTTGAGCAAGGCATTGAACCCCCAACTGCTCCCTGGGTGCCGCAGCATAAATGGCTGCCCACTGCTCTGTGTGTGTGTGCATGCGTGCGCACTTCGGATGGGTAAAATGCAGAGCACAAATTCTGAGTATGGGTCACCATACTTGGCTGAATGTCACTTTCACTATTTAAATTTCATATTAAAGGGTTAGTTCACCCAAAAATTACAATCAGCCCATAAATTACTCACCCTCAGGAATTCCTAGGTATAAGACTTTCTTCTTTCAGATGAATCCAGTCTGAGTTATATTAAAAATTGTTTCATGGCACTCAGCAGGTGCTGAATGCATCAGTCCAAAAGAAGTCAAATAAAAAGGTTAAAAATCCATTAAAAAAAGGTTTCTCAAATGGCTCCGGGGAGTGAACAAAGGCCTTTTGCAACGAAAGTATGCATTTTTGTAATAAAAATATCCATATTCACATGAGCAACTCTGGGAGGCTGATGTATGAGGTTAGCTTTGTGCATGCATGAGTTGTCAAAAAAATAAAATAAATTAAAAAATTAAAAAAACTTACAATTGCAAGAAAACTGGCAAATTTGTGAGATAAAAGGTTGCAATTACCTTTTTATTTTTTATCCCGTGGCATAAACGTGCTTCCACATTATAGTAATAATTAGAAACGGTGCAAATCAAATCATATTTTGATTCATATAATCAATCATCTACATCATTTGGAAATGTTGCTCATAAAGGAAATTACTTTAATCATAAAGGAATAATCTCAGATAATTAGATTAAACAATTTGACAGTTCAGACTTCAGGCTACCAAACATGAAGATCCCATAAATGCATCAGTTAATATGCTTATAAACCAGGTGTGCAGAATATCTAATTAAATGTGAGGAAATTAATTACGCAGTGATCCATAATCTCTTAGGCAGTAAGATTAATTCCAGTTCTAATCAAAAGAGGGGATGAAAATAAGTCATTATGCAGTGGAACTGTAATAAAGGCAGAGAAAATGTCCTGTCACAGAAAATTAAATGCCTGTCCTGGGGTTCCATGAATGATTATTGAATGTTTCCAGAATCAATCTTTCAAATACAGAGCTCCACCTAAAACAACCTTATCTTCACACCTAACTCCAGAAATGCTGTATCTGTGGACTCTTTCCTGACTCGATTGTGGCATCCATTGGGTCTGATGGCAGGTAATGGTTTTTCAAATCCACTGACAGTGACAAATTTTCTTTTTGACGAGGTCATTTGTCAAACGAAGTATGATACTACCTCCTGGATATTAATATTGAAGCAAAGAGACACTTGTGGCATTATTCAAGACACAACACTTAAAATGAAATGAAATTAAATGAAAACTTTTAATTAAATTTATGCATTTAGCAGATGCTTTTATCCAAAGCAACTTACAGTGCATTCAGGCTATCAATTTTTACATATCATGTGTTCCCATGGAATCGAACCCCCAACCTTACAGGAGCAAAGGTAGAAAGGGAGGAAGGTATGGGTATTCTAATTAGACTAAATAGCTAGCTAGCTGGCTAACCTGTAAAAAAAAATAGCCTTTATTATGTTGCATTTGTGGTCTGTTAGACTATTTTAGGCATTTAATATTGCTCATATTTCCCGTTGTTGTAATAAGTACTTGTCACTGTAGGCATAGTTGTGGAAGTAGCTCATGTCTGGTCTCTTCAATAGGCTATTTTAACAAATTTACTCATAAAATACAAATTATTATTACAAATACAAAATACAACAAGGCACTTTAACATCTCCATTAAATTATCACAATTTATTTACTGCCTATTTATGTTAATACTTATAGTATAGTATAGTATAGTATAGTATAATTTTTTTCTTTAGTTGGGGTGGGGGGGGGGGGGGACTAAAATCTAAAATCTTGTCCAGGGCACCAACAGAGCCTGGGCCGGCCCTGACTAGAGACATTCACTGTGGTAAATGAAACATTCCCACCTGTATCTAAAACACTTATAAAACCAGCTTGAGAAAAGCACTGGATGGTGGAAAATAGGTTTGTAGTTCACAATCCATTCCATCTTTCAGATAACTGGATTAGCTCACTGTTCATACAGAACAATCACACCACATGAGAAGCCGCAACGGGTTCGGGAATAACTAGCCTCCGATTCCTCATCTGTAGAGATGAAACTTTAGTTTCTTTGGGCTTTTCTGTAGCATTGCTGTGACGTGTGAGGCGGGGCCGAGAGCCGTGGGAACGGAGCAAGTCTGGTGGAGTTAATGATAAAGACACCCGCCTTGCTCCGTTCCCACGGCTCTCAGCTCCACCCCTCTCGTCACAATTGCCAAGCAACCTCCAATCCATAATAAGCAGGCTTGATTTAGGATACCATATATATATTGCAGAGAAAATCATTCCAAGCACAAATCATTTAAATCAATAATCATAGGAAATTTGTCTTTTGCTTTTTAGGAAAATATGTGAACATTCTTAAAGAAGATACATTTACTGAAGAATAAAACTGCATAAGATTATTTTTGGTCTACCAAACCCCAAATTTGTTGCATTTATTTTAAGCATGTCTCAATATTTTTACTGAAATGCAAAACAGAAATGCTTCTTACATGGGTAGTTCACCCAAAACTATAAATTCTGTCATTATTATTTACTCACACGTGTCTCACCAAGTCACATCTTTCTAAACCTGTATGACTTCTGTGAAACACAAAAGTAGATATTTTGAAGAAAGTTGGTAACCAAAATATTGTATTTTATGTTCAACAGAAGAAAGAAAGTCAGGTATGTTATGTTTCAGGTCATTGCCTCAAAAATTTGTTTCGAAATACTGAGGACCAAAAATATCAATTGCCATGGAGATGAGTGGAAATGCTAACGGATCGCTCTCTTCTGGTAATATAGACCTTGTTGGCTGGTCAGGGGCTTAACAGCAGACAAAGCTGCTTGTGTTTGGATAAAAATAGATTTCAAGTGACAAAACTAAAAACGCCGGAGTGACAGAAATTGCTGTATTTTGTGAGCGGGTTCAGAGAGAGAGAGAGAAAGCCAGTGACCGTTTATCTGGCAGGAGATGCCAGAGATGTCACCCAGCACTGGGTTCTCATCATTTCACTCAGCCAGGATGTCTGATTGGAATTTAGCCCATTTTTGAAGAGAGCAACTTAATGAATGTGCCAGTTCTAGTTATGCTACATGCACAGTTCGATTCCCTCCTGGACTGTGACTCAGAAGCCTTATCTAACGCTGCTAATATATGACTGAGGTCAACTTTGGGAGGGAAAAAATGCATGAGACATTTTCGTCAATACCTAATAGAGATATTTTGCCCATATGAGATATTTTAGTTAGACTAGTGCTGAATTTTTCATGAAGAAAACAATAATCAATGCACCTGCATTTTTCCAATAAATAATACATCTAAAATGACCAAAATTTAGATGTTTGTTTGTATTTCAATCAGTATGTTTGTTTGTGTTTTTAAGTGGCATGCATACTTGGCAGTTATTAATTCCTTCTTTAATTCTACATCTGGATGTATTTGAAGTATATATTATACAGCACATAATAGAGGGTTTGTGTACAGAGAGACCAAAAGTAAAAGTTCATATATATATATATATATATATATATATATATATATATATATATATATATATATATATATATATATATATATATATATATATATATATTACATCCAACTTGTGTGAAGTTTTAGTTTGAAGGAACCCACTTAATGCTGTATCTCAATGATAAATAGAGATAATGAATACAGAAATTGGGCTAATTACAGCCTTATTTCCCACTGGTCAAAAACAGATATCAGTGCCAAGCTAATTACTTTAGAGAGGGGCATGAAATTACATGTTGTGTCTGATAAAAAAACTCTCTTAACTAAAAAGTGCAGGGTATGAAGAGGACACATTTGATATATCAGAAATGTCCTCTCTGTGACACCAATAATTGAGATTCTTAGCTCATATCTTTTTAATGGAGGCATTAACGAAATGTTATCAATGATAAAGCTGGGCGAAATTGGGCTTTTGTCTCCTTTTTTACATTTCCAGTGCCTATTCATAATGGAATGAAAAAGCATAACTCTCCTTCATATAGTTTGCAAATATGAGGGGGAGTAAATGATGATTGGATTTTAATGTTTGGTTGAACTATCCCTTTAAAGCAGAAGGACACAAAAGTGTTCTGAAAAGAAAAGAGAACCTGCTCAAATGAGTCAAAGTAAGTCAAAAACAGACACAGATAGTCTGCAAGACCTCATAAAAAATGCAGTAGAGTATTTTGGGATCTAAACACAATAGTGGTGTGGGAAGGGCACAGACATCGTCACACAAAGATATCTGTGGAACTGAACTGAAAAGTGGAACCCAAATAATTGATTTATCACCTTCAGAACATTCCACTGCCTTTCATATAGGAAAGTGTGTAGATATACTGCTGTGATGTTTATATGTGTGTGTATTGGAAATGTAAAAGGCTGGCTGGTGTCAGTCTGTCTGTGGTTCCTCTAGTTTCAGGTGTGTTATGACCTTACGTCTCTCCTGTTACAGATGAACTGTCAAATGTATAAGTGTTTTTTTGTAATCTCGTTAAATGTTTTCCCCTTTCTGAAATCGAGCCGCCTGACCAGAGGTCTTCACAGTGCACCCGAGACCCGTCGACCCCGGACCCGACCCGGGCCGTGATCAAAGACTGCTTGTGTTTTTTGTAACTTTCAACTTGTAAAATTAGGAAAAGAAAAGAGTGAGCCAAAAAAAGTGATCTCTCTCTCTCTCTCTCTCTTGCTCGCACACTCAGAGTTAATATACAAGTGCACGCACGGTATTAATGCTTGCAGACTTGACACACTCATGTTTAATATATTTCAAATCAGCAACACAATCTGAGGTGAACAGTCACATGAATGTTTTCTATGACGCTCAAATTGCGTTAAAGCATTTTAGGTTGATACAGCTAGCACGCATGTGCAGTCTCGAGTGCATTTTATGTTTCGATGGCAAGCAGTGAGGGACACTTCGACCGCCAAACCGCGTTTTACATTTTCTCCCGTTTTTATAATATTATAAATGAACCGTTTAATCTTAAAGTTTTAGTGGTTCAGATTCAGACTCGATGCAGAGCAGAGAGCACAGAGATCAGATGATAGCAAATAAATAACGTCAGCGGCCATGGCATTGCACGAGCGATCGTTATTATAGTTCAAAAGGGTAAACAGTCGACGTTATTATGCGAGTTAACTCAAATCAGAATGTACATGTGCACAGTAGCATTTGTCATCCGTCACAGTGACATCAAGTGGACTTTTGAAGCTAAAAAAATAATGAGTGGATTCAGCTTGGACTTGGAATGAGATGAATAACTTTCTTGTCTGAGGATTGTAATGCATCACAGGCAGTCAGGTACAAGGAAGAGAGACCACGGCTCTTTAAATTAGGTAAGACAAAAAGCTGTATTCTTCACAACCGGTTTATTGACTTGTAATAGCAATTTAAGGTGGAATATGTGAACGTCGGGTCCAGTCGGGTCTGTGTCTTCCCGGCGGGTTCGGGTCCAGATTTCAAATAATATACGGGCCTGGGTCGGGTCCGGGTAGGCATTTCTCGGATCTACACGGGTCCGGGTCCAGCTTTTGAAATAATAGACGGGTCCGGGTCGGTTCGGTGTAGTACATTACGGGTCTCTGTCGGGTTCGAGCACGAATTTTTGGACCCGTGAAGACCTCTACCATCTGATGTCACACGGTCGGAGGCCCCTCCCACAATTGTTTGATTGACAGCAGTGCTTCAGCACAGACTGGACTTGTGTCTTACCCACTGATATATATATATAAAACGTCAACCCTGACTTTCTTCTGTTAAACATAAAAGAAGACATTTTGAAGAATATTTGTAACCAAACAGTTTTGGAGTTTTGGTGACCATTGACTTCTTTTGTGTTGGCAAATGCTCTGACTTATTTGATCTGCCATTACATGACTCATACGCACTCCACACAACTCCACACGTGGGCAGCCATCTCAAATTTGGAAACCTACATCGTAATATTCATCTCTCCCCAGGAAATTTGGACATTGTGTCAGGAACGCATTGGTTTAGAATAAGTATGCCACTTATGGACATGGACCCCTAACTTGCCTCATAGACTCAAAGCAGGGATGTAGGGATTGCACATCCCACCACACTTTCAAAAATAAAGGCTCAATTCCACAAATGGTTTGAAACTTAATTTGAAACTTCTTTGGGGAACCAAAAGGGCCCTTTTGATGGCATTGTTACAACCCTTCTGGAACCTTTTATTTTTATGAATGCACACACATCAAGTCTTTTTTTTCAGATATCTGAGAAAACATTAAATGACACTATTTCCTAAAGTTTTAGTCGATAGTCGACTCTCTCACTGACTAAGTGAAGAAAGCTTCACTGCTTTGTGCCTTACAGGCTGATGAGACCTCAAACTCTAGTCTTACAAGCCTCAACTTATTATTTTCCTGCTTTTCATTGCCAGTACTGTGCTCTGTTCAGAGAAAGAATAAATACGAGTATTTGGTAACTGCAAGCATTTCTTCTGCAATTCTTTCCAAATCTTGCCTTGTGGTGGCCTAGTAGATATACATATTTCATCTTCTGGCACTCCTTGCACTCTGAGCCTGTCTCTATAGCCTTTTTCAACGTCTTGGTGCATTCCAGCAAAACAGTGTGTCCACTGCAGGGGCCTCATGGAAATAAATTGAACTTTCTACTGTCTTGGAAGATGAGTTGATATTTAAGTCCAGGCCACAATTATTGCAAACAATCGGTATTTCCTAAGTTATTTTACAAACAAATGTGATTTTCAAATTCAGTTTGCATTGCATTCTGCCTGTACTGCCTCATTAGTATGGTACAGCTTCATGTGGTTATTTTCCATAAATATTCAATACCCTTCCTCAGCCTCAAATTCAATAAATATTAATGGACAGGGATGGGCACAGCATTACCCATTACCCACCTTCAAATATTCCCATAGTTATTAGTACTACTGTTTGCTTCTCCACAGCAAATGGGTTTATATCGTACTGATGCAGCCTTGAGAGACAGTCAGACCAGGACTGGAAAAATGAGTAACAGCAGAAACATGTTATTTGATTTTCAATGAGCCACGCCATAGTGACCAGAGGGCATAACATGGGAATACAAAATGTATGCTACATGAAACAAATGGAGCAATCAAAATCATTGAAAGCACTAAAACAACTGCCTTGTAGATTTCTTTAAGAGTTTACAGTTTATTTGTTTCCAGATGCTGCTTGTATTGATATTTTACATTAAAATTGCTCTTTTTGTTGTTTTTGATTGCTTTGGATAAAAGCGTCTGCTAAATGAATAAATGTAAATGTAATGTAAATGTAAAATGAGTGTTCAAATGCTTTTGGGGGACTCATTATTGATATTTCTCTCTAAAAACACAGTTTCACCTGATGGTGAACTCAGTTTAGCATTAATATATATATTTTTTATATTAATGAAAAAAAAATCATACATTGTAAGTCTATTGTTGTGTTTAAAAAGAAGGCCATTAAAATGTTTTTTTTTTTTGTTTTGTTTTTTGTATGCACTTTTTCAGTGCAAAACCCTGCGATGGGAATCATGGGATTTACAAATTGCCATCTGGCTCAAAGGAAAAGATGACCTAAAAATGAAAATTTGCAGAATATTTACTCACCCTCAGGCCATCCACAATGTGGATGAGTTTGTTTCTTCATCAGAACAGATTTGTAGAAATTTAGCATTGCATCACCTGCTCACCAATGGATCCTCTGCAGTGAATGGGTGCCATCAAAATGAGAGTCCGAACAGATGTTAAAAACATCACAATAATCCACAAGCAATCTTTTTTTGCTTGTAAAGGTGCTTAATGTTTTTATTATGATAAATTGATTGATGATGAAAATTGATCTCCTGATTCAGATGAGATAGCAATAGTATTGATAGAGGAGTCATATTTTAGCCGGAAGCAAGAGTTTTAAGTAAACATTTTAATGATGGATTTGTTTCTAACAAAAATGCAGCTTTTCACTTTACAAGATATTAACTGATAGACTGGAGTCAGTCCATCAATTAACATTTGGTTAATCCATAGTGGATTACTTGTGAATTATTGTGATGTTTTTATCAGCAATTTGGACTCTCATTCTGACGGCACCCCTTCACTGCATCTTGGATAGTCTCAAGGTGAGTAAATTCTTAGCCATTTTATTCATTTAAACTGGTCACATTTAACATTGTTCTCCATATTTTCATGGAAGAAATCCAGTCATTTTGAATCCAGTAATTTGCTTGAGGGCAAAACATTTCCCAACACAGATTTCACTTAGATTCATCACACAGATTTGCAGCATCAAGCCATTCTGCTAGTTAGTGTTGTTGACTAAGGAGCAAAGCATAAGCTTGTTTACACAGTAAACATTTAGTGAAGCGATGATAAAACAACACAGACAGCATAAATGTCACTATAAACACAATTCCTAATAATTGTGTTTTATGTTTGTTTCATAATGGTGTAAAATGTTCAACATAGTAAACAAACACAAACCACATTCAACCTGAAAAAGACTGGGATTAAAAAAGCTCAAAATCAATAAACACATCAGTTTATCTGATATGAACTGCCTCACTCCCTAAATGCTAAACATAGTAATAACCTGATTTTTTTCTCTCAGTGAAGACTTCAAACACTTGGTCCAGAAACTCTGGAAGATAAGATGCCCTCCAGACAAAATTCTGCCAGTGGACCCAATTCTTACAGCGGTTCCAAAAAATCCAGATTGGACTGACCCACTTCAGGAGTGCACATCACCGCTGGGCTTACATTTTGACTGAGAGGAAGTGGTCTGACAGCCACTCAATGACATGGTTTTTAAGTTGAGAAGAAATACTAACCCCCCCCCCAACACACACACACAGACACACACACTTGAAGACCTGCGGTAAAAAGAGGCCATGCTACCGTAAGTGCTCCAGTTGCGGTGGGAGGCTTGTGCCATGGACAAACGATAGGAACAGGAGTTAGCAATCATGTGCCACACAGTCAGGGGGACAGCATGTTGACATTGTACCTTGAGAAATGCTTGAATAAAAGCATAGCCAGACCATAACAGACAAAGAGCTCTTATTTTGCTTTAGTTATCATCACGTTACTTTAATTGTTTGGAGTCAGTGTAATCGTTGTGAAATTGGGCTCTTCGAACTGACATTCTTTGAAATGCCATTTCTTAAGATGCTATTTTTTTCTGATGATGCTGCCTTGTTTACAGACAAAGTCCGCATTGATTTAGAATTTGAATGTCCTTCTGTCATTCTAACTGTGCTGTTCGAACACAAAGTGAAGAATGATTTTCATGCTGTTTATGACGGCTCTGCACTTGCATAACAATAACAGCTCTTGTAGGGTGCCATTATGCCACCAGAATACATTTGGACAAGTACTTGAAGCTATAGAACATGTACAAACCAACAATCCACATTCTGAATAACACTGCAAAATACATGCCTACAACTAAGCTTATTTTCCTCTGAGGTACACTTGCAATGTACACTAATTATGTTTTGTGTAATTTAGTTTTCATATTTATTATTAAACAGGCGTTTTTGTTTGTTTGTTTTTTCTTTTCTTTAATAAACACCCCCTTTGCATGTGGATCATAAATTACAGTTTGCTGCCCTGGAATGCAGCTTTTCAAATATAGTTTTTATCTTTTCTATATCTCAATACCAGTTTCCTCCCACCCTTATGAAACAAAAATATATTGCAGTATATTGGAAAATATCATGTAATATATTAGGCATATATTCTTATATATATTTATTTTTTCCAATATATTGCAATATATTGAAAGTGGCAATCATTTGTATATTTTGCAATATATTATATAATATATGTATCATCAATATATTATTAAATGTATTCAAATATATAAAATATTAGAAAATAAAAAGGGAAAATAATATATTACAATATATTACAATATACTTTAAGAAATATATTGGTAAATATATTTTCCTTTCGTAAGGGCAAAGCCTGCATCACATGTGACAGGATCACAAAATAATCTTTTCTGATAATTATGCTATGGACCCTTTTTACAAACTGTGATGACAGTTTCCACTGTTAATAACATCATAAATCTAGCAATTCTTTTATTTAATTTTTTTTCATTCAGAACTGGTCAACGATGCTGCGTGAGTGAATGTAATACAAAGTCTGAGAGACCGACAGCAAATTTGACAGCTTTTTTTGCTTTCTTTAAAACAGTACAAAGTAGTCAAAAAATATAAGTAGCCATGATTTAATTAAAACTATGATGGATTAATAAAATGTGGCCATGAATTAATAAGTCGTGGGAACAAATTCTTATTTGCAACAATGATATATTTTGTTCCACATATACATTGGTCTCCATTCCAAACAAACTGATAGTATGAGACAGGAATGACCAGAGATCTTAAACTAACAGATAATCTTTTCTAACCAGCCGCTCTTTGGTTTTTTGTTCAGAAGGCTATGCAGAGCTGTAGGTTGCTACACAATATCCATCCTGTTATATTACGTTAAGCTTCTGAACACACAATAGGTGATTCTGATCTGTACATGTGGGCGGTTTTATGTTAATGTTTCATAAATCTGACACACTTTAGAACAAGGGGATTGTTTTTTTTGCATCTTAAAAGATCAAATTGGATTTCTCATGATGTGACCCCTTTAAATTGAATTGGGCAATTGCTCCTTTACAATCATCTATGGCCGTTTTCTGCTCAATCTGTGGGAGTGTTTGACTGATGGTGGGATGTATGAAGGTCTGAAGCAATCCACCCCCTATTGTGACACAGATCTCAAAGAGCCAATTTGGGCCCGATAAAAAAGCAGCCTTTCTCAGCTCTCATCATCTCAACAGTTGCTTTAGCAGTGTGAGCTCGCATGCACCCTCTGACGAGCCAGACGGGCGATTTATGTCACAGCTCCAATCGGGGATTATTTATATGTTTTGCTTTGGTTTTGATGGTGTGGTTTTTTTTTCTAATTATTAATGTGTTAACTTGGAGCCTATGCGATCTGAGATGTCCACACCATTGCTTGCCAGTCATCGCAGCCTTCCTCGGATGCTGTTGATTTACATAGCCAACCTACCTGTCAGCACATTGACTGGCAGGAAATTAACTGATAATTATTCAGTTGGGAAGTGGGGCATTAGAGGGAAGAGGGAACTCTGTTTAGGAAGTGATAACTGATCTGATTTCCCGGGCTCTACTTGTCCCTGCCTAAATTCATTAACCAATAACAGTAATTTCAGCTGTTACTCTTAATCCCTGCCCTAACATAAGTTTACCATTCAGCCTTCAGCACCAGTATGAGAGACTGCAGTGATTAACTGCAAAGGAGAAGAGTGACCACATCTACTGTTCTGCAAAAGTAATTAGGGTTTATTGAAGGTATCAGATGATATTTTGATATAAAGTTCAGTATTTATTTAATATGAACTATATTATCAGCGTAACTGTTTCTTTGAAAAAAAAAAAATTATGCGATATTTGTTCAAATCCCAAAAATATATGTTTATTAGAACATTTAAATTAATATGAAATTCAGGATTTTCAATGTGATCTCAGATAGGGAGGCAATAATATTAAATTCTGACTGAAACTAATAAGCTGATAATTATTTTCATGCGTTCTATGATAAAATCATTTTAAAAGCTATAGTCAGTTTAGTCTCACATCAGATTGTAGGGTATGTTAATTTGATATTTAATTTGACAAATGATTCTTTGATAAATCGTGGATTCCAAAACTAGCGTAGCATACCAGCGCTGTGAAAAACATAATATTCAAATAAAAAAATAAAAATTAATTCAATTATTTTAGTTATTCAATTATTTAACTCCTGGGTTTAAGAATAAATATAATAGATAAAGAAACACTGTTATTGAGTGTTGGATAACGGAGAAAGTGATTTAAATAAAAAAATTGGAATTATTTAAATTGTTTTTTTGTTTTTTTTTAGGAAAAGTTTGTGATATGCTGAAACTCCATAACAAGTACCTGTAATATTGAGACTGATACGTTGATAAATGTATGACCAGGTCATTATTTCCCATCGTGCTAAAAGGTGCAATCACTACCAACATTCATGCATCTTGCACAACACCCATATGATTCCATTATGATGGTTTATTTTGCCTTTTTTTCAGTTTAGCCGTATTTTTTTTTTTTCACACAGAATGAAAACAATGGTCAGCAAAATCTTACACCATTTCCATGGAAACAAGCAGTGCAGCCAACCAGGTAAAGCTGTCTGTGTAACTAAACCACAGCTGAACTCAAGGATTTCTGACAGGAATATTCACTCCTGGTAAAACTTCTTCTGTTGTGTTTCGCTACTGTAAGCGCAGAGAACACATAGCATTATTATAATCTGGATACATCAGCTTTGACTTAACTCAGCTGCAGTTTTACAAACTCCACACAGTACTGCATTTCGATTCATCTTCATGCTGCTTTCACCTCTAACAGTTATTTAGTCCTTTAAGCTCACAAAATCTGCTCTAAGCTGTTCTGATGTGTAAACAGAAGACAGAGAGTTGATTAGGTTAACTGGCATAATAATGAGTCACCGTTAGTTTCTTTGCCCAGCGGGTTCTGAGTTTAAGCAGATTCTTATGAGTAAAACTGTGCTGTACAAACACTGGCTCAGGGTGTGAATTAATTATATATCACTGCTGTCACCTGTTTAAATAAAAGCCTCAGTACAGTTTAAAAACACTAACTGTGGGCATCCCAGATTTATTGTGCAAGTTAGATCTGTTTTGTAATGGAAAATTGCAGCAGTTGGGCAGTAAATACATAAAGCTCTCAAGCCAAATCAAGTTTATTGTGCTTGGTTAACCCGGACTGCTGGACCGGGACTATGAATGCATTCCAGTCACTGATTCACTGATTCAATGGTAATTCTGTTTTTCCAAACCACTATATGACTCCGTTTTGAAAATACAGATGTGATTTCAAAATCAGTGTGTTGTAGAACAGAGGTATTTTGAGCGTTATTATATACAGTATAGCATGTGACAGGAAATTTTGGCTGTGAGACGGTCTGAGGAGGAGGAGATGGACCATTCTTAGAAAGATATGTCCTGCCTTTCAATTAAATTAACCAGTCGCCTCATTACTAAAGGCATCGTCCAGGGAGTCAAGTTTCGGCTAGATTCAGTGGTTTGAAGGTTTAACTACACCCTTATGTGTACAAAAAGCTTCTTTCTTCATAGATGGCTAAAACATAGCGCTATTGTGATATCAAAAAGAGTTATTCTTAACCATTCAGCATTATGCTAAGCTAATAGGCTAAGCTGTTAAGCTTGCTAACTGAAGGATAACTGAAAACAGAAAGACGGAAATTTTTAATTCCTCAGTTTTTGGCTCTGGTGATGTGTAAAATGTGAAGTCAAATATGTTTTCATGATTAAGTAACAAAACAACGTAATGCATTTCATGGACATGAGCAAATCAATCTGAAAAATAAAGTTTATTAGCCTGACTTGAGCAAAAGAAGGTTATAGAATTACTATAGAAAAATA
>NW_020525930.1:0-49223 GCF_003368295.1 Carassius auratus
AAACACTAATGTTAGGACTTCAATGATCAAGATTGTCAGTTTACAGCTTTCTGAGTCCAGTAATGTTGAAAAAGTGCTTCTGTTCAAATGAAGTGAAATCAAGCCCAAATCTGCTCAAAAGCTTGTCTCTCTAATAAGAGACACTGTTTCATTCAGGTAATTCAGTGCAAATCTTGCCAAACTGATAGATGCTTTATGCCATAATGAAAATCACAATGTTTTTCTGCAATGCTAGTAAGGACAAGTTTTATTAATGTGTTAGAAGTTATATGCACAAAAACTTATGTTAGGACTTAATGATCAAGATTGTCAGTTTACAGCTTTCTGAGTCCAGTAATGTTGAAATAGTGCTTCTGTTCAAAATGAAGTGAAATCTAGCCCAAATCTGCTCAAAAGCTTGTCTGCTCTATTAGAGAAAAGCTGTTTCATTCAATATCAGTGCAAATCTTGCCAAACTGAAACATGCTTATGTCTTATGAAATAAAATGTTTTCTGCAATGCTGTAAGACAGTTTTTAATGTGTTAGAAGTTATATGCACATAAACTAATGTTAGGACTTCAATGATCAAGATTGTCAGTTACAGCTTTCTGGAGTCCAGTAATGTTGAATAGTGCTTCTGTTCAATGAAGGTGAAATCTAGCCCAAATTCTGCTCAAAAGCTTGTCTCTCTATTAGGGAAAGCTGTTTCATTCAATATTCAGTGCAAATCTTGCCAAACTGAAGATGCTTATGCCATATGAAATACATGTTTTCTGCAATGCTGTAAGACAGTTTTTAATGTGTTAGAAGTTATATGCACAAAACTTATGTTAGGACTTCAATGATCAAGATTGTCAGTTTACAGCTTTCTGAGTCCAGTAATGCTGAAATAGTGCTTCTGTTCAAATGAAGTGAAATCTAGCCCAAATCTGCTCAAAAGCTTGTCTCTCTATTAGAGAAAGCTGTTTCATTCAGTATTCAGTGCAAATCTTGCCAACGAACATGCTTATTATGAAATACAATGTTTTCTGCAATGCTGTAAGACAGTTTTTAATGTGTTAGAAGTTATATGCACAAAACTTATGTTAGGACTTCAATGATCAAGATTGTCAGTTTACAGCTTTCTGAGTCCAGTAAAGCTGAAATAGTGCTTCTGTTCAAATGAAGTGAAATCTAGCCCAAATCTGCTCAAAAGCTTGTCTCTCTATTAGAGAAAGCTGTTTCATTCAATATTCAGTGCAAATCTTGCCAAACTGAAACATGCTTATGTCTTATGAAATAAAATGTTTTCTGCAATGCTGTAACACAGTTTTAATGTGTTAGAAGATAAATGCACAAAAACTAATGTTAGGACTTCAATGATCAAGATTGTCAGTTTACAGCTTTCTGAGTCCAGTAATGTTGAAATAGTGCTTCTGTTCAAATGAAGTGAAATCTAGCCCAAATCTGCTCAAAAGCTTTCTCTCTATTAGAGAAAGCTGTTTCATTCAGTATTCAGTGCAAATCTTGCCAAACTGAAAGATGTTTATGCCTTATGAAATACAATGTTTTCTGCAATGCTGTAAGACAGTTTTTAATGTGTTAGAAGTTATATGCACAAAAACTTATGTTAGGACTTCAATGATCAATATTGTCAGTTTACAGCTTTCTGAGTCCAGTAATGTTGAAATAGTGCTTCTGTTCAAATGAAGTGAAATCTAGCCCAAATCTGCTCAAAAGCTTGTCTCTCTATTAGAGAAAGCTGTTTTATTCAATATTCAGTGCAAATCTTGCCAAACTGAAACATGCTTATGTCTTATGAAATACAATGTTTTCTGCAATGCTGTAAGACAGTTTTTAATGTGTTAGAAGTTATATGCACAAAAACTTATGTTAGGACTTCAGTGATCAAGATTATCTGTTTACAGCTTTCTGAGTCCAGTAATGTTGAAATAGTGCTTCTGTTCAAATGAAGTGAAATCAAGCCCAAATCTGCTCAAAAGCTTGTCTCTCTAATAGAGAAAGCTGTTTCATTCAGTATTCAGTGCAAATCTTGCCAAACTGATAGATGCTTATTCCTTATGAAATACGATGTTTTCTGCAATGCTGTAAGACAGTTTTAATGTGTTAGAAGTTATATGCACAAAAACTTATGTTAGGACTTCAATGATCAAGATTGTCTGTTTACAGCTTTCTGAGTCCAGTAATGTTGAAATAGTGCTTCTGTTCAAATGAAGTGAAATCTAGCCCAAATCTGCTCAAAAGCTTGTCTCTCTATTAGAGAAAGCTGTTTCATTCAATATTCAGTGCAAATCTTGCCAAACTGAAACATGCTTATTTCTTATGAAATACAATGTTTTCTGCAATGCTGTAAGACAGTTTTTAATGTGTTAGAAGTTATATACACAAAAACTAATGTTAGGACTTCAATGATCAAGATTGTCAGTTTACAGCTTTCTGAGTCCAGTAATGTTGAAATAGTGCTTCTGTTCAAATGAAGTGAAATCTAGCCCAAATCTGCTCAAAAGCTTGTCTCTCTAATAGAGAAAGCTGTTTCATTCAATATTCAGTGCAAATCTTGCCAAACTGAAACATGCTTATGTCTTATGAAATAAAATGTTTTCTGCAATGCTGTAAGACAGTTTTTAATGAGTTAGAAGTTATATGCACAAAAACTAATGTTGGGACTTCAATGATCAAGATTGTCAGTTTACAGCTTTCTGAGTCCAGTAATGTTGAAATAGTGCTTCTGTTCAAATGAAGTGAAATCAAGCCCAAATCTGCTCAAAAGCTTTTCTCTCTATTAGATAAAGCTGTTTCATTCAGTATTCAGTGCAAATCTTGAAAACTGAAAGATGTTTATGCCTTATGAAATACAATGTTTTCTGCAATGCTGTAAGACAGTTTTTAATGTGTTAGAAGTTATATGCACAAAAACTTATGTTAGTACTTCAATGATCAAGATTGTCAGTTTACAGCTTTCTGAGTGCAGTAGTGTTGAAATAGTGCTTCTGTTCAAATGAAGTGAAATCTAGCCCAAATCTGCTCAAAAGCTTGTCTCTCTATTAGAGAAAGCTGTTTCATTCAATATTCAGTGCAAATCTTGCCAAACTGAAACATGCTTATGTCTTATGAAATAAAATGTTTTCTGCAATGCTGTAAGACAGTTTTTAATGTGTTAGAAGTTATATACACAAAAACTAATGTTAGGACTTCAATGATCAAGATTGTCAGTTTACAGCTTTCTGAGTCCAGTAATGTTGAAATAGTGCTTCTGTTCAAATGAAGTGAAATCAAGCCCAAATCTGCTCAAAAGCTTGTCTCTCTAATAGAGAAAGCTGTTTCATTCAGTATTCAGTGCAAATCTTGCCAAACTGATAGATGCTTATGCCATATGAAATACAATGTTTTCTGCAATGCTGTAAGACAGTTTTTAATGTGTTAGAAGTTATATGCACAAAAACTTATGTTAGGACTTCAATGATCAAGATTGTCAGTTTACAGCTTTCTGAGTCCAGTAATGCTGAAATAGTGCTTCTGTTCAAATGAAGTGAAATCTAGCCCAAATCTGCTCAAAAGCTTGTCTCTCTATTAGAGAAAGCTGTTTCATTCAATATTCAGTGCAAATCTTGCCAATCTGAAACATGGTTATGTCTTATGAAATAAAATGTTTTCTGCAATGCTATAAGACAGTTTTTAATGTGTTAGAAGTTATATGCACATAAACTCATGTTAGGACTTCAATGATCAAGATTGTCAGTTTACAGCTTTCTGAGTCCAGTAGTGTTGAAATAGTGCTTCTGTTCAAATGAAGTGAAATCTAGCCCAAATCTGCTCAAAAGCTTGTCTCTCTATTAGAGAAAGCTGTTTCATTCAATATTCAGTGCAAATCTTGCCAAACTGATAGATGCTTATGCCATATGAAATACAATGTTTTCTGCAATGCTGTAAGACAGTTTTTAATGTGTTAGAAGTTATATGCACAAAAACTTATGTTAGGACTTCAATGATCAAGATTGTCAGTTTACAGCTTTCTGAGTCCAGTAAAGCTGAAATAGTGCTTCTGTTCAAATGAAGTGAAATCTAGCCCAAATCTGCTCAAAAGCTTGTCTCTCTATTAGAGAAAGCTGTTTCATTCAATATTCAGTGCAAATCTTGCCAAACTGAAACATGCTTATGTCTTATGAAATAAAATGTTTTCTGCAATGCTGTAACACAGTTTTTAATGTGTTAGAAGATAAATGCACAAAAACTAATGTTAGGACTTCAATGATCAAGATTGTCAGTTTACAGCTTTCTGAGTCCAGTAATGTTGAAATAGTGCTTCTGTTCAAATGAAGTGAAATCTAGCCCAAATCTGCTCAAAAGCTTTTCTCTCTATTAGAGAAAGCTGTTTCATTCAGTATTCAGTGCAAATCTTGCCAAACTGAAAGATGTTTATGCCTTATGAAATACAATGTTTTCTGCAATGCTGTAAGACAGTTTTTAATGTGTTAGAAGTTATATTCACAAAAACTTATGTTAGGACTTCAATGATCAAGATTGTCAGTTTACAGCTTTCTGAGTCCAGTAATGTTGAAATAGTGCTTCTAATCAAATGAATTGAAATCTAGCCCAAATCTGCTCAAAAGCTTGTCTCTCTATTAGAGAACACTCAAAAAAATGATTTTTGCTCTTTGTTCAATTTAATTAATTAAAATGAGCACATACAACATAACTCTTTGTAAAAATGGTGTCAACTTAATTATATTTAACATGAACAATGTAATTTTCAAAAAATTAGGTTTACAACATTTTTTTAAATTGAGTCAACAAGAATATTTTTTGTTCGTCTTAACCGGATGCACGTCATCAACGGAAACGGATGCAGATGGATTGTTCAGCAGCGAACATGTGAGATGGGTAAGTGGCCTTTTTTTTCTTATCTTTCACCGTCCATCTAATTTTATTTAATTAACAAACTAATTAAAATATGCTTTCTTAATATCTTGTTGCATACCAGAAAGTTATTTTTCTATAAGCACTGTATGAAAATAGCTCTTAAGTGTGTCTTTTGTAGCTGATGTTAGGTTTCTGGATTCAGCACGTGGTGCAGACTTTCTTTTTTTCTTTTTTTACTAAAAGTATCAAATAACGTTAAAATGAAGCATCGCATAACAAGAGAGAACAGAAAACCCTTCAGTACCATTAATTAATGTATAAAACCAGGGCCATAAGACACGCCCGATAATTAGAAATGGCCAAATTGTCCCCTAGGATTTTAAATTCTTACTCTGCATTCAGCGGTTGTTAGGGTGACAAAGTTTCAAATGTATATTTTAGGTCTTCCTCATCTATATTTAATTTATTGCTCGTCATTGTTAAAACGATTGAGATGCCAATCAAAGCGCACAGCAGCCAATCGAAGGCTTTAGATTAGTCACGCTTGTTAAGTTCACGTGCTCGTGACTGAATTCACAGCGTTCACGAAAGTCTCTCGTCTTAAACAACAAATAGTGTTTTAGCGACGTAAGTACTACATTTCGCTGCTTCAGTAATTGTAAGTGGAGTTTTTGCATTTCTTCTGCTAGCTAGATTATGGTCATGGACCGACATTATGTCTGTGTAGGCAGCTAATAACGTTTTGTTTCTCCAAGCGCTTGTATGTGTAAGTTAATGTTATTCTGTTACTTGCGATTAATATATCAAGAGGAATAATCGAAAATGATTTCTGTCATAAATAAGTTGTCACCCTGACCCTGTACTAAATATTTAGTTTTCTTTGTAGCACTTTAACCTTTTTTGTCTTTGCTGAATTGCCCATAAACAAGACCTCTGTAACTTATGTCTTCAGATAAATTATGAATTTCATCGGATCACAACCCTTCCTTTACACTCCAAAATTCATGTCCAAACTGGATCTGTTCTCTGATGATCTGCTAAAAGTGTTTACCAAAAAGGGTGGAGTGTTTAGAAAAAAGATTCAAGATGTGATGGTGCCAGTGTCTCAGGTAGTATTTTTTTTCTTCAGTTTTCTTTTTAAATTTTTTTTTATTTTTTATATATTGCTTTTTAATACAAGCTATTGATATAGTGCTCTGTAATGCATAATGGCTCAGAGATGTGTATTGAAGGGTGTCAAATGTATGAATATCGGAACTTAAAAAAATGTTTTGTCTGTTTTCTTACAATGCCGCCATGGAGACCAAGCAAGAGTGCATTCTCAATGATCTATGCATCTACCTGAATGAAGATGAATATGATGGAGTATTTGGTGAGTATAGAGTCAAAAACTGCTGATGGGTAAAGAGTTAATGTACATTTTTTTTAATTTTAAAATATTGAGTAAATTGTAAAGCTCCGATATGAATTAAATGACTGATGTTAACTTCTCTTTAAACCTTTGTACTCCACACAGCCACTGGTTTAGGTTTACGTGATATCATCCTGTTTGATAAGCACAGTTCTTAATAGTCAATTCGATTCACCTTTATTTATGTAGTACTTTACACAATACACATTGTCAAAGCAGCATAATTAAACAGGAAAACAGTTTGTCGATAATGCAAGAGGACAATAACAAACAGACAGTTTTTGTTTTGTTTTTTTAAAGAAAAAGTCAGTTCATTGATTATTCAGTGATGTCATCATCCAGTTCAACTCTCTTCCAATAGTATTGGATATCCAAGCATATCCATATCCTCAGAACAACTTGATGATGTAACAGAAACTATGGACTCTCTCTTTTCTAGCACTTTAAATACAGTTGCTCCTTTACGCTTAAGAAAGGTTAAGGAAAACAGTTTGACACCATGGTATAATGAGCATACTCGCACCCTAAAGAGAGCAGCCCGGAAAATGGAGCGCAGCTGGAGGAAAACAAAACTAGAGGTATTTCGTATTGCTTGGCGGGAAAGTAGCATATCCTACCGAAAAGCATTAAAAACTGCTAGATCTGATTACTTTTCTTCTCTTTTAGAAGAAAACAAACATAACCCCAGGTATTTATTCAATACAGTGGCTAAATTAACGAAAAATAAAGCCTCAACAAGTGTTGACATTTCCCAACACCACAGCAGTAATGACTTTATGAACTACTTTACTTCTAAAATCGATACTATTAGAGATAAAATTGCAACCATTCAGCCGTCAGCTACAGTTTCGCATCAGACAGTGCACTATAGACCCCCTGAGGAACAGTTCCACTCATTCTCTACTATAGGAGAGGAAGAATTGTATAAACTTGTTAAATCATCTAAACTTACAACATGTATGTTAGACCCTATACCATCTAAGCTCTTAAAAGAGGTGCTTCCAGAAGTCATAGGTCCTCTTCTGACTATTATTAATTCCTCATTGTTATTAGGACATGTCCCCAAAACCTTCAAACTGGCTGTTATTAAGCCTCTCATAAAAAAGCCACAACTTGACCCCAGAGAACTAGTTAATTATAGACCAATCTCGAATCTCCCTTTTCTGTCCAAGATACTAGAAAAGGTGGTATCCTCACAATTATATTCCTTCTTAGAGAAAAATGGTATATGTGAGGATTTCCAGTCAGGATTTAGACCGTATCATAGTACTGAAACTGCTCTCCTTAGAGTTACAAATGATCTGCTCTTATCATCTGATCGTGGGTGTATCTCTCTATTAGTTTTATTGGATCTTAGTGCTGCGTTTGACACAATTGACCACAACATTCTTTTGCATAGACTTGAACACTTTGTTGGCATCAGTGGAAGTGCATTAGCATGGTTTAAATCGTACTTATATGACCGCCATCAGTTCGTAGCAGTGAATGAAGATGTATCATATCGATCACAAGTGCAGTATGGAGTACCTCAAGGCTCAGTTCTAGGGCCGCTACTCTTCACGCTTTATATGTTACCCTTGGGAGATATCATCAGGAAACATGGTGTTAGCTTTCACTGTTATGCTGATGATACGCAGCTCTATATTTCCTCGCAGCCCGGTGAAACACACCGATTTGAAAAACTAATGGAATGCATAGTCGATATAAAAAATTGGATGACGAGTAATTTCTTACTGCTAAATTCAGAAAAAACAGAGGTGTTAATCATAGGGCCTAAAAACTCTACTTGTAATAACCTAGAACACTGTCTAAGACTTGATGGTTGCTCTGTCAATTCTTCGTCATCAGTTAGGAACCTAGGTGTGCTACTTGATCGCAATCTTTCCTTAGAAAGCCACGTTTCTAGCATTTGTAAAACTGCATTTTTCCATCTCAAAAATATATCTAAATTACGGCCTATGCTCTCAATGTCAAATGCAGAAATGTTAATCCATGCATTTATGACTTCAAGGTTAGACTACTGTAATGCTTTATTGGGTGGTTGTTCTGCACGCTTGGTAAACAAACTACAGCTAGTCCAAAATGCAGCAGCAAGAGTTCTTACTAGAACCAGGAAGTATGACCATATTAGCCCGGTCCTGTCCACACTGCACTGGCTCCCTATCAAACATCGTATAGATTTTAAAATATTGCTTATTACTTATAAAGCCCTGAATGGTTTAGCACCTCAGTATTTGAATGAGCTCCTTTTACATTATACTCCTCTACGTCCGCTACGTTCTCAAAACTCAGGCAATTTGATAATACCTAGAATATCAAAATCAACTGCGGGCGGCAGATCCTTTTCCTATTTGGCGCCTAAACTCTGGAATAACCTACCTAACATTGTTCGGGAGGCAGACACACTCTTGCAGTTAAAATCTAGATTAAAGACCCATCTCTTTAACCTGGCATACACATAACATACTAATATGCTTTTAATATCCAAATCCGTTAAAGGATTTTTAGGCTGCATTAATTAGGTAAACTGGAACCGGAACACTTCACATAACACCGTACTTTCTACATCATTAGAAGAATGGCATCTATGCTAATATTTGTCTGTTTCTCTCTTGTTCCGAGGTCACCGTGGCCACCAGATCCAGTCTGTGTCCAGATCAGAGGGTCACTGCAGTCACCCGGATCCAGTACGTATCCAGACCAGATGGTGGATCAGCACCTAGAAAGGACCTCTACTGCCCTGAAAGACAGCGGAGACCAGGACAACTAGAGCCCCAGATACAGATCCCCTGTAAAGACCTTGTCTCAGAGGAGCACCAGGACAAGACCACAGGAAACAGATGATTCTTCTGCACAATCTGACTTTGCTGCAGCCTGGAATTGAACTACTGGTTTCGTCTGGTCAGAGGAGAACTGGCCCCCCAACTGAGCCTGGTTTCTCCCAAGGTTTTTTTCTCCATTCTGTCACCGATGGAGTTTCGGTTCCTTGCCGCTGTCGCCTCTGGCTTGCTTAGTTGGGGTCACTTCATCTACAGCGATATCGTTGACTTGATTGCAAATTAAAACAGACACTATTTCAACTGAACAGAGATGACATCAATGAATTCAATGATGAACTGCCTTTAACTATCATTTTGCATTATTGAGACACTGTTTTCCAAATGAATGTTGTTCAGTGCTTTGGCGCAATGTATTTTGTTTAAAGCACTATATAAATAAAGGTGATTGATTGATTGACTAAGCCAGAAGCACTCGCACACTCAGATCAGTTGGATGTGGTTGTGTACAGGAGATAAAACCAAAATAAATACTGTTAATTTTCTTACACAAACCGCTCGTTTTGTGTCTTAGGTCATCAATGTGTACATACGATGGGGAATTGTTTAAATTGGACTTCTCTGTGCATGCTCTTTGAGGTGGTGACCATAGACCTCCATTATGTGAGACACAGATAAGAACGGTTTGACCTAAAAATATAAAAATGTAAACTACTTCGAAAACAAAAGACACCTACATCTTGGATGCCCTTAAGTTGAGCTAAAACATACCTAATTTAATTTGAAAGTGAACTATCCCTTTAATTAGTGACGGAAATGGAAAATAAACTTTGGGCCTGATGAAAAACAGCAGTTTAATTCCAGGCTTCACGGGGTAGTCGTGGCCTAATGGTTAGAGAGTCGGACTCCCAATCGAAAGGTTTTGAGTTCTAGTCCCGGGCCGGCAGGAATTGTGGGTGGGGGGAGTGCATGAACAGCTCTCTCCACCTTCAATACCACGACTTAGGTGCCGTTGAGCAAGGCATCGAACCCCCAACTGCTCACCGGGCGCCGCAGCATAAATGGCTGCCCACTGCTCCGTGTGTGTGTGTGTGTGTGTGTGTGCACCTTGGATGGGTTAAAAGCAGAGCACGAATTCTGAGTATGGGTCACCATACTTGGCTGTATGTCACGTCACACTTTAAAGAGAAAAAAAAATATATATATATATATACCTTTAACATACAAAGTAATTACATTCTGTTTGTTCAGTAATAAAGTAATATATTTTACAAGGCGCTCGTTTAGGTGAATGGCATTGCATCCATCTATGTTGGTTTGAAAATAAAGTGACTAATGATTTTATAGATGAAATTAAAGTACACAAACCTGTATTTTGGCAAAGATTTGCACCAATTTGGTGGTGCCAAGGACTACGCTGTTCTTAAAAAAAATTGAAAAAAATCTTGTACTCAGTAACTCAACCGTTTTCAGAGAATGAGGGAAGGGTGTGCTGTCAGCAGTTGTTTTAATTGTGCCCAGTTTTGGTTAAAGTTAAGTAATATTGATTTGAAATAAGTATCGGTAGCATTTTATAATAATGGTCCATCAGTTAATGTTAGTTAACTGCATTAGTTAACATGATCTAAGCAAGAAAAATCCTTCTACAGCATTTATGAATCTTAGTTTGTTAATTTCAACATTTCCTAATGCATTATTCAAATCAAAAGTTGTGCTTGTTAACATTAGTTAATACACTGTGAATTAGCATGAACTAACAATGAATAACTGTATTTTCATTAAGATTAACAAAGATGAATAAATACAGTAATGTATTGTTCATTGTTTGTTCATGTTACTTAATGAATTAACTAACATTAACTAATGGAGATTATTCTAAAGTGTTACCGAAGTATCAATGGCTCTTGAGAATATCTGGATTTTATAAATGTAATTTGTTAATGTCATTAATCTAAATGAATTAAAAATTTCAAACAGTCACTGAGTGATAGTTAGAGATTTTAAGGTAGCATAGTTATTCATTGTTGTGATATTGACAGAGGCACTGTATTTTCCATTATAAAGTGGAACACAGTCTGCCAAAGGTGTTGAGTTGGGTTGTGATCTGGTGACCGAACGCCATAGCATTGTTTTAAGATGGCTCGTGGCGGTTTGAATGTGCTGTGGAAGTGGAGTTGTTCACTAAAAATAACTGTTGTTTCTCTCCAAATATGTTTATTTTCAGTGTCACATTATAGCATTTTATTACACTACTGTACCATTATTTATTAATGATTTAGAACTATTCCATTGAGGTCCACAAGTCTAAAATAAGCTGAGTGCACATTTCTTAATGTTTGTATTGGGGTTTTCATTTAAAAAAAAAAAAAGAAACATGCCGTATAATTTTTTTTTTTATATATATGCCATACATTTACAATTTTTATATATATATATTTTTTTCCAAAGGATGATTACCCTGCAAGAACCGAAGCGGACATAAAGAAGACCTTTTAGGGATTCTGTGATGAAGGCATGAATTTGCTGATGCAACAGAAGACCCTGAAGATATCTGCATTGTGCTGGAAGATGTGGAGGTGCTTTCTGGTTTAGGTAATGTAGCATTGGCTACAGCCATGCTACTTGGACTAATATACTCTTTAAATCTTACTGATCCATAGGAGATCCATTACACTTTTAAGGTGCTCCAAAAAATGATTCTCGAGCTGAACTTGTGTAAATTGTCTGCCAAAGCAAAGGCGCAGAAAACAAAACTCTTCACTTGGGTGTGCTGTTTGAGGATCCCTTTGTGAATGCTGTTTTATTTCCTTGTATGCTCATGTGTTTTTGTTGTATCTGAATTTTTGCATGATGAGCAGAGGTGATTAAGTCTCTCAATCACATTTAATCTCATGTTTAAGAAAACAAAATAAAATAACATTTTGTTATATTCTTATATGCTCATGTTTTATTTGCATTGTCATTTCTTAACTTAGTGAGCATGTTTAATTGCCATATTTGCAGTTTTAAGAAGACACTCAAGGTTAAATGTGCTCATGTTTTAAATACAGATTTTTACTAAATGGACTGACTTTTAACATATTGACTTTCTTCACAGGAGTAGACTATAGGTATACAGTAAATAGGTTTTAATGTAATAGAACATGTATTTCACTTTCATTTGGAAGTAACTGTAGAATCAAGTTAGATAAGTGTAATGAAAAAAATTAAATTTTTTCTAGTAGGTAGGACAAAAATGTTTGTAGTTGACATTGCATTGTTAGATATAGTAGACATGACCAAATTGAATGTAGTTAACATGGCATTATTTTATATAGTAGGCATGACAAAATTCAGAGTAGTTAACCTGACACAACTTTCTCTATTAGGCATGGCAAAACTTTATCTAGTACAATGGACCAATTTTCTTTTTGTTGTCTTGACAAAAATAATTTAAGTTTGTACAACAAGATTACTACAAATCATTTCAAACTAATTCGATATTGTTTGGAAAATGTAATTAAATTTCGTGGAAAAGTTTACTCAAATTTTTTTAAGTTCGTTCAACAACTTTTTTTTTTGAGTGAAAGCTGTTCCATTCAATATTCAGTGCAAATCTTGCCAAACTGAAAGATGCTTTTGCCTTATGAAATACAATGTTTTCTGCAATGCTGTAAGACAGTTTTTAATGTGTTAGAAGTTATATGCACAAAAACTTATGTTAGAGCTTCTATGCTCAAGATTGTCAGTTTACAGGATTCTGAGTCCAGTAATGTTGAAATAGTGCTTCTGTTCAAATGAAGTGAAATCTAGCCCAAATGTGTTTAGAAGCTTGTCTCTCTATTAGAGAAAGCTGCTTCATTCAATATTCAGTGCAAATCTTGCCAAACTGAAAGACGCTTATGTCTTATGAAATAAAATGTTTTCTGCAATGCTGTAAGACAGTTTTTAATGTGTTAGAAGTTATATGCACAAAAACTAATTTTAGAGCTTCTATGCTCAAGATTGTCAGTTTACAGGTTTCTGAGTCCAGTAATGTTGAAATAGTGCATCTGTTCAAATGAAGTGAAATCTAGCCCAAATGTGCTCAAAAGCTTGTCTCTCTATTAGAGAAAGCTGCTTCATTCAATATTCAGTGCAAATCTTGCCAATCTGAAAGATACTTTTGTCTTATGAAATAAAATGTTTTCTGCAATGCTGTAAGACAGTTTTTAATGTGTTAGAAGTTATATGCACAAAAACTTATGTTAGGACTTCAAATGCTCAAGATTGTCAGTTTACAGGTTTCTGAGTCCAGTAATGTTGAAATAGTGCTTCTGTTCAAATGAAGTGAAATCCAGCCCAAATCTGCTCAAAAGCTTGTTTCTCTGTGAGTTAGAGCTGCTTCATTCAATGTTCAGTGCAAATCTTGCCAAACTGAAAGATGCTTATGTCTTATGAAATAAACAACCCATTCTCACTCCAAAGGCGTCAAAAACCGAAGCATGGTCAAGCGCCCCTAGCGTCACTTTTATGACGCCAAATGTGCCTCTCGGCGTTGAATATCGAAGCACTACGACCTTCATTGCTTTCAGTGGGAAACCTTTGGCTTTTAGAATTCGACACGAGGACATGAGATGTTTATCGCTATGAAATCACGTTCAAGAAGTCTCATTCAGCACACATCGCGATACTTTTGATATCAGTTCCACAGTTTGGGTGAGTAGTCAATCAATCAATCAATCACCTTTATTTATATAGTGCTTTAAACAAAATACATTGCGCCAAAGCACTGAACAACATTCATTTGGAAAACAGTGTCTCAATAATGCAAAATGATAGTTAAAGGCAGTTCATCATTGAATTCATTGATGTCATCTCTGTTCAGTTGAAATAGTGTCTGTTTTAATTTGCAATCAAGTCAACGATATCGCTGTAGATGAAGTGACCCCAACTAAGCAAGCCAGAGGCGACAGCGGCAAGGAACCGAAACTCCATCGGTGACAGAATGGAGAAAAAAACCTTGGGAGAAACCAGGCTCAGTTGGGGGGCCAGTTCTCCTCTGACCAGACGAAACCAGTAGTTCAATTCCAGGCTGCAGCAAAGTCAGATTGTGCAGAAGAATCATCTGTTTCCTGTGGTCTTGTCCTGGTGGTCCTCTGAGACAGGGTCTTTACAGGGGATTTGTATCTGGGGCTCTAGTTGTCCTGGTCTCCGCTGTCTTTCAGGTCAGTAGAGGTCCTTTCTAGGTGCTGATCCACCATCTGGTCTGGATACGTACTGGATCCGGGTGACTGCAGTGACCCTCTGATCTGGACACAGACTGGATCTGGTGGCCACGGTGACCTCGGAACAAGAGAGAAACAGACAAATATTAGCGTAGATGCCATTCTTCTAATGATGTAGAAAGTACGGTGTTATGTGAAGTGTTCCGGTTCCAGTTTACCTAATTAATGCAGCCTAAAAATCCTTTAACGGATTTGGATATTAAAAGCATATTAGTATGTTATGTGTATGCCAGGTTAAAGAGATGGGTCTTTAATCTAGATTTAAACTGCAAGAGTGTGTCTGCCTCCCGAACAATGTTAGGTAGGTTATTCCAGAGTTTAGGCGCCAAATAGGAAAAGGATCTGCCGCCCGCAGTTGATTTTGATATTCTAGGTATTATCAAATTGCCTGAGTTTTGAGAACGTAGCGGACGTAGAGGAGTATAATGTAAAAGGAGCTCATTCAAATACTGAGGTGCTAAACCATTCAGGGCTTTATAAGTAATAAGCAATATTTTAAAATCTATACGATGTTTGATAGGGAGCCAGTGCAGTGTGGACAGGACCGGGCTAATATGGTCATACTTCCTGGTTCTAGTAAGAACTCTTGCTGCTGCATTTTGGACTAGCTGTAGTTTGTTTACCAAGCGTGCAGAACAACCACCCAATAAAGCATTACAGTAGTCTAACCTTGAAGTCATAATGCATGGATTAACATTTCTGCATTTGACATTGAGAGCATAGGCCGTAATTTAGATATATTTTTGAGATGGAAAAATATATTTTTGAGATGAGTAGTCATAAATACGCTCTTTTAATGCCTTTTATAAAATTTATTCTGTCTTCTTTATTAATGAGATTAGTGCCATATGTTTAATCGCTGTATTATATCAACCTTCGATCCGTTTTATATTATTATTAATTTCAATTGATTTCAATGATGTAAGTTGTATTTGTAGTAAAATCATGGTAATCACGACACTTACAATAGTAATAAATGAAATGTGAAGTTAAAACACAGTAAACGGGACATTAGTAACTATAACTGTAGTTTTACTATGGTATATTAATAATCAATACAACAATACAATAATCACCAAACCAGCTATGTTTGTATCACTGTAATTTTAGTGTTTTTATGTGCTTTTATATGACAGATATCACAGTAATCATATGTTCTGTACCATGCTTTTAATACCTTTTAATGTAAATCCCCCCAAAAAAATCAAATTAAAAATAAATAAATAATAAAACATGTATTTTTCCATCTTGCAGTTCATTCATATCAGTTTATATTTATATATATATATTTATATATATTTGTTATATCTAAATATTTTGCTCACAGATCATTATTAACATTCTGTATATAATTCAATTTTATTTTCTCTCCCCTTTTTTATTCTTTTTATTTTTAGCTGAAAAGATGTAAAGGAAGCCCAGTGGTGTTTCTGGAGAGGGAATCCTTCAGAAATGGAGAAGACAGAAAGCTGCGGAGGCAGATATTTGCAGCAGTAAGTCTGTGATAGTTTGTCTCTTTTATCAAACATTCCTGCTGTTATAATTTGTACAGCATTTGTTGTTTCATAAACTGTTGCACTGTCCAAATACCCACACTTGCCATCTTTGCACTTGACCACTTGATTACTTATTTGACGTCTTTCCTGTATTTGGCCTAGTGTTCAAGTGAGCATGATGACCACAAGTGTGTGTCGAAATTTTCATGACCTGATGACTGTGTTTCCCAATCCTGATCCTGGAGAACCCATTACACAGAATATTTCACATACTGTGCATTGGACAGCTTTCCGTGACCTCTTGTGAGATCTCGGCAAAAAGTCTGACAATTCATTCCAAAACATGATGCATGATGGGATACACTAAGCTTTGTATAGCGGAGCGGAGCAGTATTGGAGAGGTTTAGTGTGTGTTAAGGACGCTGTGTCTCGTTCACACACTGTCACATACACACACTCTCAAGTGGCCAAGACTGCAAGTGTGGGCATCTGGACAGGGTCAAAGTCTTAAAAATGATCCCTAAACACAGTCGCACATCACAGTCTTAATAATCCAGTTTAACACTTGTATGATATTGTACAAGCCCCAGGACGGTCTCATCTGACACTATCAAAAGAATTCATATGACTATAGCTTGCTATTAATTACTTGCTTTCAATAATGGATGCATTTAACATTTAATTATACAGCATCTTTACAGAGGTGTAATGTACAAGTTGCACGTAATTAATAATATTTCCTTCTTTCTGTCTTACAGGATTTTTTGCAGATACTGCTGTTCTTCTTTTTCAGGTCTAAAATATCGAGCTCAACAGCTATTTTAAGAGCCATCCCTCACAAACCTTCCTAAAAACTAAAAGAGCTATTACTGAGTCTCAGCGAATCTGGCCATGATCAGCTCTTCCCAGGTACATTTGTTTAGAATATTTTTTAATCAACATTTACTCATCAAATGCTCTGGTCTGAATCTTACTTTAAATTAACTTAATTATGTTTAATGAGCAATATTAATTGCACACAGAGTAAGTAGAGATTATCTTGTTTCACAGAAGAGAATGAAGACCAAGGAAATTATTTGCTCAGGATGAGAAATGAAGATGGCCATCTTGTGCTCAAACAAACAGAAGTCCACTGGTATGTGTGTGTTGAAGCAATGCTGTGTTATACAAAATTTTATGATGATCTCTCAGAGAACTGGTCATGTCAGCCTTGATTTCTTTTTATACTATTACAATTACAGCATGTTAGCAAAGTGTGACTAGACATTTTTAATATTATGTTTTTAAAAACACACCACCTGTTTTCATGTATCATGAAATTGGTTTAGTTGATATAAACACCAATTGACATTATTTCATTGTTTTGTAAATGTTATGTTACAAATTGTGAATGGATATAGTTGATTGGTTTGAAGCCAGGCCTTACACTGCACAGACTAAAACACATTTGTGAGAGAAGTCAGGAACTTTGGAGAAAGATTCTAGAGGAAGAAAACACATTTACTGCAACAATAGATGAATTCTAGAGTCTCTGAGAACTACACATGCTAATGGAGTCTCATGAGCAAGACCTTTGCCTCTGTAACTTTTTCTTAATTCTTGCAGAATGACATTTTTATTGCAGTATTTTAATTTGTACAGATGATCTCATCAGCCAAATGAGGGGTTTTGACCAAGTGATGCTCTTGAAAGGAGTGAAAGAAGAGGATGTGGTAAATTGTCTTCAGAGAAAAAGCTTCTCAAAAGGTCTTAACGCAGCTTGAAGAATGGTAAGTGTACAGTACTACAAGGGTCATAGTTGCTCACCCTGCTAAAATCACACAGAACATAAGCTTAGCTCTCTGTCCATTAAACAACTTCATCTGGATTGTTTGTTTCACTTTAACCAGGTCTGGGATGTTAGGACTGAGATCCTTTAAGACTTAGAGATCCTCTGACTGAGAGAAGCTACACCACACCAGTGCTGGATATCAACCACAAACTGTTTCCAGACACAACAGAAGATCACGATGGGGAGATGAAACCAGTTTAGATGTGATGATAAGGAATCATTATTTTCTGGAACAGTATCACATGTCTTATATGTATCACATGATCTGTATCACAGTTGACTGGATGGGACTGTGTGACTTTTAAGGACATTTCATCACTCATCTGTCTGAACTGATTTATATATGAGGTTAATGTATTTTTGATGATAATTATTTTCGTTGAATCTTATATTTCTTGATGCTACTTTATCAACTTTATAGTCTATGCTTCAATAAAATGAAAATGGTGAATATTGTGTTCTGAAGATTCTTGGTAAATACATAATTTTACTAGGTAGGCTCATATGTGTTTATTTTAGACTTGGAAAAACTACATATTAATTATTGGGATTGTTTTTTATTTATGACATAAACATTTTTGATCGGATTAATAACATCTGGGACATCAGTACACCAGAAAGTAATTTTTTATTTATTAGTAGCAAATATGCAAATTTTTTGTGAAATAAAGGGAGTTACGAGATTAATTATTCTGCATTACAAGATGGTGCCATGGGCTTTATTGTTACAAACACTTGAGGGATAACTGGGAATGTAGCAGGAATGATCAACGTGGATCTTGTACTGTATTCAAACCAAGAGCACGCACATTACTGATGTCCAGCACCTGAGGAGCAAGATACGGGGGTGATGAGGACATTTTTACACTGATTTTTGCTATTTAGTTATATATATATATATATATATATATATATATATATATATATTAATATTCTTAGCACTGCATGAATTTGTCCTTGTGTAATAGTGAAGTATCACAATGTGTATACATTGTCCTTGATTACTGCTTTACAGTGGGGAGTAGATAAAGGCAAGTTGTTGCAGGTTCATCCATTATATTTCTTGCCATTTACTTCAAAAATCAAAGAAATAATCTATTATTTTCATTATTAAATCATTTCTTTCTAATTGTTCCATGTTTCATCAGATGGCCTCACAATGTCCTGTCAAAAGGTATAATAGCCATGATGAATAGAATAGAAAACAGAGGACTGTGAAAACTGTCAAATATAAATGTGACTCAGCTCAGTTTGTTGTCCATGATGAGGAGAATACATATATGTAGGTTTTACTGCCCTTCTACCGCCAGGGGCCCAGTAGCATCCCCCGGAAGAGCCCAAAACTGTACTTTTCAAATGGCTGTAAATCAGAGTCCAATTAACGAATCAAAGAGAAAATGGGAAGGATTATTACTTATGCTATGCTGATAAAATAATGTTGAGCTCAGTTTTCAGAAATAAATGGAAAGCTGGCATAAAGACATTTTAAATATTGCTCACTGTAAAATACCACATTTCAGCCTGCCTATCAAATATATCATAGAGGTTTGCACAATGAACATATTTAGATATCCAGTTTTCCTTAAAATACATAACTTATTTCGTTTCGTTAATAAAAAGTTTTAAACTACATTACCCACAAGCCTCCGTCATTGTATCTATGGAAAGGCAACACTAGGGGGCTGTTTTTTGTAGTTCATTGAAGTTATGCTTAGGGTTAGGGATAGGATCTCGCTAAAGATGTCATTTTTCTCAAGATAGCAACACCTCATTATTGACTTAATATAATACTAATATGATGATAGCAGCAAAACATACTTTTTAACATGATGCACTGTTTAATATGGGTTAAAAGATAGTCCAACCACAGACTGTCCTGAAAATTCATAGCCAATGACATCAAAGCTGAGCAGCAGCGTCACACTTCCTTATCCATTTATGACCGATGTCTTTCGTTTTTCGGCTGAAGGGATAGATTCGGTTAACAATTGATTAAGCTTGCTACTTATTAGATTCTGTTTTATTAACGTCTTCACCTTCCTCCATTGTTCAGCTTGACAAAAATTGGGCAATATTGATGTGCACATGCCCAGCAGTCGCAGTTGTATCCAACAGATAGATTCCTCTCATTAAATATAAGACACATTTTTAAGATTTTTTTTTTTTTTTGACAAAAGACAAAAATATTTACTAATCAAATGATGTGCTTCTAAAATTTACATTGTATATTACATTGTGTTTTAAAGTTAAAATTGTTCACATTTGTGTTTCTGTGATTCACCATTCTCTACCATTTGAACTCTAGGAATAAAAACAGAAATTATAAATGAATGAACACTGTAAAAAAAAAAAAATGAAACATTTTGGAAACTGACAATTAAATATTGACTCAACAAATTGCTTTCAAATAATTATCCCCAAACAAAAAAGATGCATTGGGGTAATTTTAGCTTATGGTCCAAAGGTAAAATGAAAAAAATATATTCACTGAACATATTAAATTGTGTTCAGCCAATTAATCAAGTAAAAGTGAAATATCTGTGTTTGCCGAACAAGCCTTGTGGAGAAAAAAAAACGCACCTGAGAGAAACCGTTGGTATAGTGGATTCAAATATATCTGCGCGGGAGAGTGAGGAGACTGAGGAGTCGATGCTGAAGTACGACGACAGAAGTTCAGACACATCATTTCCAAACAGATTTTTCTTCATTTAAGTTATGGTGAGTACTGAAATATGAATTTATTAAGTCTTGTTTACGTCAAACCGAGTGCAGGTCTCAATGTTTCAGCATAAACCCGTAAAACATGGGCATTAATGTTACACTACCGCGGCCATTACACTAGCATTGGGTAAGGTTAAACTCATTAACGACTCTCCGAATGTTTTACTTGAGGACATAGTATATTGTAATGTCTGAAAAATGACAGACAATGGAAGCTCTATTTCCGAACTTTTAATCAGAACGAAGACAGTCTGTGAGATGAACACTGTCCCGGCCCTCCTATCTATGCTCCGAACTTACTTTGTTAACCCCATCACTGCCGGTGCAAAACAAACAGCAATTTCACAACTATGAAGAGTCTGTGCGCTACAATATTTTCCTTAGCCTACATACCATTGTATTTTGCAAAATAACATTGAATTCACGCCTTGGTTTCATAATAGCCTTTTATAAACTAATTTAGCCCAATACTAATATCTCATTTACTATTTACTGAACTAAATAATTTTGTCAAACTATATTGTGATTATGATAAATGTATGGGACACTAGCTATTAGTTAAATGTTTCTGTTATAACTTTTTTTTTTCTCTCAATGTAGCCAAACATCCTAGGTCTGACTCAACGGAACGACCAAAGTTACGACTTTCACAGTGAGTATTTAAAAGTTGTTATTGCATATTTGTTCATACCATATTCATGTCAAATACCCTTAGCTCTTGTGATATTTAAATTGTGTTAAATTGCTTTATTGAGAGCCGCCATGAGACGCTTCTAAAATTTGTGACACTGTAACTCAGGCTGCATAATTTACAAAGTGGTTGGCCATTTTGTGTTACACCCGTTTGACACATACTCCGTCTGCAGTGCTTATGTGCGTGTTGCAGTACATGTATGGCAAGCTATAAAGCTCAGAATTAGTAATGTTAATTAAATCACTATTTATTAATAGCAATCTGTTAATTAATAACTAAATACTGTTGGGTTTCTCACACAAACCGATCATTTCGTGTCAGACATCAATTTGTCAGTGACAGTATTTATATTACATTTTACCTCAAATCAGCCATCCCCACACCATCACTTCTGGAAAGTGAGGTCAAATTACACGATATGGCATAGAGATACGCACGAAAGATCACTTCCGCCGCCTGCATCCCATTGAAATACGCCATATTGTGTACATGACTTTGGAACAGAGTAGAGTAAATTATATTCAAATTAAAATGCATATGTGGTGAAATTACTAGATTTATTAGAAATTATATATATTTTAAAGGGGGGGTTATTGGGCTAAATTAGTTTATGTTCCCAAAATACTCCTTCCGGTTTGTCACAAGTTTCGGAAAGTTTTTTTCGAGTATGGCTCTGTGATGTTAGATGGAGCGGAATTTCCTTATATGGGTCCTGAGGGCATGTCTGCCAGAAGAGCGCGTGCTCCTGTATAGTGAGGCTGAGCAGAGACATTTCACTGATCAGAGCGATTCACTGATCAGAGCGAGAGCGTCGCGAAAAGTCACAAAAGAAGTGTATTTGTTTGCCAGGGCAAGACAACCCCTCACAGATTACCAAAAAAAAAAACAGCATTAAGGGACAAGTGGATGGAGTTTATTTTTACAGAGCATCAACGGAGTTGTGCAAGTGTTTTTGTTTGTTCCCTGCATTTCGAAGATGCTTGTTTTACAAACAAGGCCCTGTTTGACGACGGATTTGCGTATCGTTTATTTCTTAAGGATGATGTAATCCCAACGAAAAAGTGTCATGATCGTGTGTTGGAACCGCAGGCGGCAAGTAAAACTGCTTCAAATATCTCTGCCTCCTTGTTAGTGCGTCCCCTCACATGCCGGAGACCCCGGTTCGAGCCCCGCTTGGAGCGAGTCGTTGCTGCTGCTCCTCTCGTTCAGTTTCAGCCTCGGGATCTGATTCTGGATCATACATAAACGGCTGAATCTGACTGTAAGCCAATGGTTTGTTTTGGATGATGGTTTTTCCCTCACGATAATGTCACAGCTTCCACATGCTCTCAACGCTAAAGCCTACTGGCGCTCGTGATTCTTTAGCTCCGCCCACACGTGACGCCTCCAGACGCTCGTGTTTTTCCAGGAAAAATCGGTACAGACTATCTTTCTCTTATGAATATAATAAAACTAAAGACTTTTTGGAGTTATGAAGGATGCAGTACTACTCTATAGGCACTCAAGATTAACAGGATATTGAGTGAAAATGAGCATTTCACCCCCCCTTTAAATTAAAACTTACAACAGGCTTGACAAAAGCAGCCGATTCTCATCTTTTCTTTTGTTTTAAAATCTTTTTTACAAGAAATCCTGCAGGTCATAAAGAAATTAGTTTTTCCACCTCCAAGAAAGTATGAGTGCTAACCATTATGTCACTTTTTTTTTTTTACCAAAATGCCAGGTATAGTTTAGTTTTCCTTGCTTTATCCAAGGAAAAAAAGCCATGTGTTGACTTTGAAACAGAGTAGACTTTAAATGATGTGCATCTGTGGTGAAATTACTAGATTTTCACATCAATACATGTTTATTTTAATGCAAATAATGTGCTGTCACTTTAATTTAGTGGGTCCAGCACAGCAAAAATAGACGCCGCACTGCTGGAGACATACCGCACCTGGAACACACTGCCGGACCGCATCCGCTTGCAGTGTGAAAGCTCTAACCGGTTAACATACTCACTGCAAATGGAGTACGTGTGAAATGGGCATTAGTCTGGGAACCCCTCCCTCAGAAAATCTCTACAAACTTGAACAAATTTTATTTTATATAATTGTACATCTAATTAATTTTTTTCTAAAGATTTCTAACTATTTTTTATTTATTTATATGTAACAGAAATTGCTCAATATTACTCTGGGTCTTTTGCCCTTTCAGCAGTGTGGACTTGACTATCACCAGCATGCTGGTCACACAGTCCACAGTTTGCTATATTTTCCAGTTGCTGTACAGACTTTCTGACAACTTTTCCCCATTTAGCTTAATCTTTAGAAAGCCTTTTTTTTTTTTTTTTTTTTTTTTTTTTTTTGCAAAAGTATCATATTTCAGCTTTTTCATTTATTTATTTTGCGTGGTTTAGAAGAAGTCCATGCAGTGCTGCTTCTGCAAGTTTTCATCACCTCACCAAGACCTAATTTTCAAGCACTACAGAACTTGCCATTGGTCAGTTAATGCAACTTCCTTTCCATGTTTACACCTAGAATGTGTTTGCATTTTCAAGACAATTGGAGCTTTAAAAACACATTTGTGGAGGGTACATCCAAAAACTGGCAACAAGGGGAATACCACATTTTCTTGTGATTTTAGGGAAATCTGCTCTCAATCAACATTTCTTCACCATTTAAGAGGACATCTTAAAAACCACGAGAGGGTTCATTGTCCATTTTTAAATTGTAATTTTATTAGCAACAGTTACCGTACATTCACAGCTCATAAGAACAGGAAGCACAAATCCCATGGATTAAATGAATTAAAAAATAAATTCTGGACATCAGTTTGTCCTGAGAACAGGTGCAATGATGCGAGTCCATCTTCTTCCTTAGGATGTGCATAAATAAAATGTTAAATATTGTTAGTGCCGTTTCATAAATGTAGTACCTAAATACCAAAATGTCAGTGAAATTTCTCTAAACACTGATAATACATGTTTTTAAAATAATTGTGTAAAAAATAAAGTGGTTTTGTAAATGTAAGATCTAAGGTCTAATGAGTTTTGTGTATCTTGGAATCCTGAATTGAAACGCATTATTTTTATCTACTAAGGTCTACTGTGCAGAAATGTTCAATGTATTTAACATTTAAGGTATTTTCACAATACTGTTGTAGATTTGATAAAATGTATTAAATAAAATGTGGCAGTATGGCTTGAGTGTTTATTGTATATATTTTTTTCTTTTGGGGCAATGGGGAATAAACAATACAGTGAAGTTGCTTTACTAATATACATTTACCAAAATATATTTTTAGTTTAGGTAAAACTAAAAAGGAATGCTACTACAATTTGAAATGTATAATTGGGCCAATAACATAGGTTGGTAACCTAATTTCGTTTCAATTGTTTTAACAAATTATTTATAATTTAGCCAATGTTAACAGACTATTGCTACAATTGATAAAATTACATCTACAGAATTTCACTTGGGCCAATTGAAAATTTTAGATGTGACCAGTCACTAGAAAATTTTGAGTTGGGAAGATTATACATTTTTTACAGTGAATGAATGAATGAACAAATAAATACATAAAGCATAATAAACATGCATATTTTTGTAAGGATCTTCCATTATTTATTGATATGTCAAACTCATTTAAAGACAACATGCCCAAATTACTACACTGCATCCTCTGTCACCAAGCTCGTTTTTGCCACCATAAAGAATAAAAAGGCAGTTACGTTGTAAACATTAACTATTTTCAGTATGCAAATGAAAATGCTTTAATTAAAAAACAAAACAGTAAATACAGTATGTCTTTCAGAGAACACTGGAAAAAAAAAAATTAAATAGACCAAAATGTTATACAACAACACAATGTAAATGTTTCAAACCCACAAAAAAACACCATGAAGACATGCATGTCAAGTGTGCAATATCATCTATAAAACTCTATCAGCACTGCGTCAAATAAACACTGATTGTCTGAACAATGAAAGACAGAGAAAGTGTTCAGGAAAACAAACACCTGCTAGCTTTGACAATAACATCATGAATTCACTTCATGACTGGAGCTAGGGGATGACTGTGTATGAATATCTCCTTTACTAAAACTCTTAATTAAAGTCTAAAAAGTTTACTGTATGAAGCTTGAAAAAGAGAACAAAATGGCTTTATCAATACGAAAAATACTATTTTTAACTATTGTTTTCATCACTGGTTCTGTAATGTATTCATTATGAGCTTATAATTTAAACAAAGTTACATCTTCTGCAAAAATCAAACCACTGCAAAGTCTAATCACTGATCAAGGGACCATTTCTGTGTGTGCGGGGGATAAAGAGTTAACGAGGTGGGTCCTTGTGAGTGATGGAGAACTACACTCTTATCTGCAAACAATCCTGTAAGACAGAAAGGAAGGAAATATTACATTACATTCAGCTTATATATTACACTGTGTTTTGTTTAGACCATAAAAGCAGCCTCTGTAAAGATGCTGTATAATTAAATGTTAAATGCATCCATTATTGAAAGCAAGTAATTAATAGCAAGCTATAGTCATATGAATTCTTTTGATAGTGTCAGATGAGACCGTCCTGGGGCTTGTACAATATCATACAAGTGTTAAACTGGATTATTAAGACTGTGATGTGCGACTGTGTTTAGGGATCATTTTTAAGACTTTGACCCTGTCCAGATGCCCACACTTGCAGTCTTGGCCACTTGAGAGTGTGTGTACGTGACAGTGTGTGAACAAGACTGTCCCCGGTCTTAATAATGCCAAAGCACAGCGTCCTTAACACACACTAAACCTCTCCAATACTGCTCCGGAGCGCTATACAAAGCTTAGTGTATCCCATCATGCATCATGTTTTGGAATGAATTGTCAGACTTTTTGCCGAGATCTCACAAGATGTCACGGAAAGCTGTCCAATGTACAGTAGGTGAAATATTGATAATTAGATATTAAAAATCTCTGTAAACACATAAGTGCCCCATAAGGTAGTGGCTCCCAATCCTGGTCCTGGAGAACCCCAACACTGCACATTTGAGATGTCTCCCTGATCAAACACACCTGATTCAACTCATCAGCTCATCAGTGAAGACTCCAAGGCAGATAAGAGAGACACCAAAACCGTGAAGTGCTGGGGTTCTCCAGGATCAGGATTGGGAAACACAGTCATCAGGTCATGAAAAGTTCGACACACACTTGTGGTCATCATTCTCACTTGAACACTAGGCCAAATACAGGAAAGACGTCAAATAAGTAATCAAGTGGTCAAGTGCAAAGATGGCAAGTGTGGGTATTTGGACAGTGCAACAGTTTATGAAACAACAAATGCTGTACAAATTATAACAGCAGGAATGTTTGATAAAAGAGACAAACTATCACAGACTTACTGCTGCAAATATCTGCCTCCGCAGCTTTCTGTCTTCTCCATTTCTGAAGGAATCCCTCTCCAGAAACACCACTGGGCTTCCTTTACGTCTTTTCAGCTAAAAATAAAAATAATAAAAAAGTAAAATAAAATTGAATTATATACAGAATGTTAATAATGATCTGTGAGCAAAATATTTAGATATAATAAATATATATAAATATATATATATAAATATAAACTGATATGAATGCAAGATGGAAAAATACATGTTCTATTATTTATTTATTTTTAATTTGATTTTTTTTTTGGATTTACATTAAAAGGTATTAAAAGCATGGTACAGAACATATGATTACTGTGATATCTGTCATATAAAAGCACATAAAAACACTAACATTACAGTGATACAAACATAGCTGGTTTGGTGATTGTTATATTGTTGTATTGATTATTAATATACCATAGTAAAACTACAGTTATAGTTACTAATGTCCCGTTTACTGTGTTTTAACTTCACATTTCATTTATTACTATTGTAAGTGTCGTGATTACCATGATTTTACTACAAATACAACTTACATCATTGATCCTGAAATCATAATAATAATATAAAACGGATCGAAGGTCTATGGCACGTCACGTGACAGATAGAGTTTAATCACACTAATTAGCAGCTGTGTTAATTTATTTAAACGCAATGAAACTCAAAGACAGCCGTGGATGACCGATATAATACAGCGATTAAACATATGGCACTAATCTCATTAATAAAGAAGACATAATACATTTTATAAAAGGCATTAAAAGAGTGTATTTACGACTACTTACCCAAACTGTGGAACTGATAGCAAGTATCGCGATGTGTGCTGAATGAGACTTCTTGAACGTGATTTCATAGCGATAAACATCTCATGTCCTCGTGTCGAATTCTGACGCCAAAGGTTTCCCACTGAAAGCAATGAAGGTCATAGTGCTTCGATATTCGACGCCTAGAGGCACATTTGGCGTCATAAAAGTGACGCTAGGGGCGCTTGACCATGCTTCGGTTTTTGACGCCTTTGGAGTGAGAATGGGTTGAAATAAAATGTTTTCTGCAATGCTGTAAGACAGTTTTTAATGTGTTAGAAGTTATATGTACAAAAACTAATGTTAGAGTTTCAATGCTCAAGATTGTCAGTTTACAGGTTTCTGAGTCCAGTAATGTTGAAATAGTGCTTCTGTTCAAATGAAGTGAAATCTAGCCCAAATCTGCTCAAAAGCTTGTTTCTCTGTGAGTTAGAGCTGCTTCATTCAATGTTCAGTTCAAATCTTGCCAAACTGAAAGATGCTTATGTCTTATGAAATAAAATGTTTTCTGCAATGCTGTAAGACAGTTTTTAATGTGTTAAAAGTTATATGTACAAAAACTAATGTTAGAGCTTCAATGTTCAAGATTGTCAGTTTACAGGTTTCTGAGTCCAGTAATGTTGAAATAGTGCTTCTGTTCAAATGAAGTGAAATCTAGCCCAAATCTGCTCAAAAGCTTGTTTCTCTATGAGTTAGAGCTGCTTCATTCAATGTTCAGTGCAAATATTGCCAAACTGAAAGATACTTATGTCTTATGAAATAAAATGTTTTCTGCCATGCTGTAATACAGTTTTTAATGTGTTAGAAGTTATATGCACAAAAACTAATGTTAGAGCTTCAATGCTCAAGATTGTCAGTTTACAGGTTTCTGAGACCAGTAATGTTGAAATAGTGCTTCTGTTCAAATGAAGTGAAATCTAGCCCAAATCTGCTCAAAACCTTGTGTCTCTTTTAGAGAAAGCTGCTTCATTCAATATTCAGTGCAAATCTTGCCGAACTGAAAGATGCTTATGTTTCATGAAATAAAATGTTTTCTGCAATATGCAGAGAGACAGTTTTTAATGTGTTAGAATTCCTATGCACATAAACTTATTTTAGAGCTTCAATACTCAGGTTTGTCAGTTCACAGCATTCTGAGAACACTAATGCCGAAATAGTGTTTCTGTTTAAATGAAGTGGAAACAAGCCCAAATATGCTAGAAACCATCTCTCTCAGTTATAGAATGTCGCTTCATTCCATGTTAAATATAAATCTTGCCAAAATGAAAGATGCATCTGTCTTGTGAATAGAAATGCTTTTTGCAAGACAGAAAGACAGTTTTTAATGTGTTAGAATTCCTATGCACATTAACTTATGTTGGAGCATCAATGAGACCATTAATATTAAAATAGTGCTTCTTTTCAAATGAAGTGAAAACTAGCCCAAATCTGCTTAAAAGGTGCTCTCTCAATGAGAGAAAGCTGCTTCATTCATTGTTCAGTGCAATTCTTGTCAAACTGAAAGATGCTTATGTCTTATGAAATACAATGTTTTGGCAATGCAGTAAGAACAGTTTTTAATGTGTTAGAAGTTATATGCACAAAAACTAATGTTAGAGCTTCAAGGCTCAAGATTGTCAGTTTACAGTTTTCTGAGACCTCTAAAGTTGAAATATTGCTTCTGTTCAAATGAACTGCAAACTAGCCCAAATCTGCTCAAAAGCTTCTCTCTCATTGAAAGAAAGCTGCTTCATTCATTTTTCAGTGCAAATCTTGCCAAACTGAAAGATGCTTATGTCTTAATTAGTAAACTGTCAGTATACTTATAAGTTCAATTTTAATTAAAGTTTTCAATTTAAGTTTATTTGTATAGCGCTTTTTACAATACAAATCATTACAAAGCAACTTTATAGAAAATTACATTTCTGGAATCTCTGGCATGCTGTGTGAGTTTAATGTGTTCCAAGGGTGTGTAGATGGAATGCAACAAGCAAAATCTGAACTTGGACTGTCAGGTGATGATGTGATGAGGAGGTGATGAAGCTCGCCTCCACACATCCAGAGGGTCAAAACTAAAATATCTACGCCGACAACTACTTCACCAGTGTCCCATTGGTAGTCAAGCTCCATCATTGATGGTTCCTACAACAAACACATGGGAGGTGTAGATTTGTTGGACTCATTTGCTGCCAAGTACAAGTTCCCCATGAAATCCCACTGCTGGTACATTTACATCTTCTAGCACACCATAGTCCTTGCCTGGCTCCTCTACAAGCGGGACTGTAAAGCTCTGAAGATGACTAAGAAAGAGATACTGAACAGGAGACTGTTTCAGGCACAACTTGCAACCTCTCTTATCCTGGTGGACGTCTCCGGTTACTTGACTCTAACCCTGCTCCCTGAAAAAGCGGAAATGATATGCTGCGCTCAATAGCGCTAATGAGAACATTCTTTGTTAAACTGGTTGTGAAGCATGTGTGTCAAACACACCAAGAATTGGTTTAACCTCAGCAGGTGACATCACTAATAACGTGCACCTGCAGGTTATAAATTGACATGAAATGGAAACATCCTCAGGTTACCTCTTTGTCTGAAGAGACGTCCGGACACGTCGACAGTGCAGCATTGAGGCGCAGCATCTCGTTCCTGCTTTTTCAGGGAACAGAGTTACAGTCAAGTAACCCGAAACGTTCCCTTATCAAAAGCTACTCTCGATGCTGCACTCAATAGCACTAATGGGAACCAGAATACCAACGCCGCCGCACTGTAAGTGTCTGGACCCCAAGGGTTGTATAGTGTGTGCGCACAAACATCGAAGAGGTCTCAAACATGACTCTGGGATGTTGACTCAAGGGCATGTGAGCCCGGAGTAGCATCGACATCCAAACTATAGAATCTGACAAATGTGTGCTGAGAGGACCAACCTGCCGCATCACACAATTGCTGCAAGGGGGCACCTCTTGCTCAAGCCATTGAAGATGCAACCCCACTGGTTGAATTGGCACTAACTCCTAGAGGCGAAGTTTGACCACGCGCCTCGTAGGCTAGGGCAATAGCAACCCTCACCCAATATGAAACTGTTTGCCTGCTGGCAGCCGTACCCCTGATTGTGGCCCCCACGTCATATGAAAAGTTGCTCTGACTTACGCCACTGGCTAGTGCGGTGGAAGTAAATCTGAAGGGCATGTACTGGACACAGTAAGTGAACACCTGCTCCAGTGTTTTAAATGGCAGAGGACAGAAGTCTTTGAAAATGAGTAGGATGGACATCCAAACTATAGAACCTGACAAATGTGTGTGGAGAGGACCAACCTGCCGCATCACACACTTGAGTAAGAACCAAACTCCGGTCGGCCAACGGGGCGCTATCAGTAAGAGGCTAGACCCCTGTAGACGAACCTTGGCCAGGACTCCTGGGAGCAGACCAATCGGAGGAAAGGCGTAAAGTCGCAGTCTGGGCCAAGCATGGGCCATAGTTTCCAGACCCAGGGGAGCTGGATGAGTCAGAGAGAAGTAGAGGGGACATTGTGCCATCTCCTGTGAATCACAGAGGTCCACTTCTGCTACTTAAATTCTTCCCCATATTTGACTGATTACTTAGGGGTGGAGTTTCCATTTCCACTGTTTCACAGCTTGTCAGGACAACAAGTCTGCTCCCACATTAATATGCCCAGTAATGTAAATCGCCCTGAGGGACAGGAACTTGCCCTCCAGTGCCCAAAGCAAAACCGGTTGCGCTAACTTGTTTGATCGGCATGACTGCAGTCCGCCCTGTCGATTTATGTAAGAAACTACAGATGTGTTGTCCACTCGCAATAGGACATGGTAACCTCTCAACAGCTGGAGGAAGTATTTTAGGGCCAGAAATACAGTCTTGATTTCAAGGCAATTGATGTGCAAATTCAAGAAGATGACCTCTCCAGATCCATTGGGCTGGACGGCCAACTAAGGCCGCTCCCCAGCCCATGAGGGAAGCGTCTGTCATTAGCATCTTGCGATGACAACACGGACCTAGAGTGGGACCCAAAGTCAGAAACCAGGGTCTGAACCACATAAATAGGGTACAGAGCCCCTGGCGCATAACCCTTATTTGCCTCTGGGGATTGGCTCTTTGATGCATGCAGGAGACAGCTGTGCCTGCATTGTGATCGAATCCCGTACCACACCCAAATACGTTGTTCTCTGAGCAGGAGAGAGAATGCTTTTCTTTGCGTTGAGTCTCAACCCCAGAGATTCGAGATGAACAGGATGACATGCTGATGTCGAAGCGCAGGCTCTTGAGACTGGGTCAGATTCAGCCAGTCATTTATATACATTTTAAATGTGGATGCCCTGGAGTCATAGAGGAGCCAGAGCTGCATCCATGAATTTTGTGTAAGTGCGGGATGACAAAGCTAGGCCGAATGGAAGAACCTGATACTGGTAAGCTTCGCCCCCGAAAGGGAACCTCAGGAACCTCCTGAGTGGTGGCAATATTTAAAAATGGAAATACACATCCTTTAGATCTACGATTGGACGCAGCCCCCGGTCTTTCTTGGGAATCAAGAAATACCGACTGTAATAGCCTGATTCTCTGTCTGGTAGGGGAACACATTCTATGGCCCCTTTGACCAGCAGAGTCTGTGATTCCTGGGTCAACAGATATGCACGTGTCGGTTTCACAGAGGTGGAGACCACGCTGTTGAAACTCAGAGGACGATGTGCAAACTGAATCCTGTAGTGCATCGCTCCAGTTCTTTCGTCTCATGGGAAGATATTTGGCAGTAGCTTCCACTCTGCCAGCTTCTCTGAAAGGGGCACTAATTTTGACACTTGACACAAATGAGCATGTATCATTTCACTGGAGGCCACTGCCCCCCGAAACACCGGTGGTGGCGGAGGTTGTTCAGTGATCCCCTAAGGGTGCAAGGAAGGAGCCTTACACTTCTGATGGAATTTTCCATGGCCCTTCCTGAGGGGTCACACCCTTTGTCCTGGGCACAGCTTAAAGCCCTTGTTTTGGTCATGATGACCGTACTTTAGTCCAACTCCATCTGCGGCTGCCAAGTACTACAAGCTGCTCCCCAGTTTTATGAGGGGGCGCACAAGTCGCCACACTCCCTCTTTGAACCTCCTGCCCCAGAGGAGCTGGATCGGGTCGGGACTGTTTTATTTATTTATTTTTTGACAGCCCCGATAAAAAAGCACAGTGAGTTAGAAACAAATTAAAAGTCTCCTTCTGGCACTCAGATTTTTTTAGATCAGCCTGATACGCCTGCAGAACCCATGGTGTGCAGGGCAGCACTGACCCACAGCATGAAATGCGTTCCATCCAAGTGTAGATGTTGCTACAGTATGTGGCTTGACAGGGAACAACTGATGTCTTTTCATATATATATTTTATATATATTTTTTATTCATCATCATCATTTCTTATTTATATTTTTCATTTTCATTTAAATGATGTTGCTCCTATATGGGAGATATAGGCGCTAGCGTCTCTCTCACCTATGAAATCATAATGTAGGCTTTAATCTGGTCACTGCACGAGTCACCACCTAGTAACTCCTCATTTGCTTATAATCGTGAGAGGAGCGCTAGGAGAGAGCACTCTCAATGTCCATTTCAACAGAAGCTAGAGCTACAGCAGCCAGAAGTGCCCGGGCACACTTCGGAGGTGTGCGCGAGAACCATCCGATCTTCCAGATCGGAGCGCGATCTTTATGAGCGGGAAGCAGCTCGTTCCTCATGGGAGTAAACAGGGAGGCTTCATATTTTCTGAAGCACCCCTGGGCGCCGCCATTGGCTAGCAGACCCCCACCTGCTGTTAGCATCCCATTGACTCCCATTCATTGTGCCGTCACTTTGACAGCGAATAACTTTACATCTTAGGCATTTAAAGACTTTTATTTATAGACCATTATTTCTAAAGAAAAACTAAAATGTATAAAAGGCTCCATTACCTTGTATCTTACGTTATGGTCCCGTTGTCCCATAATTTTGCTTCTGTTCACTCTCGCCTTCTCTGCATGATTTGGTGGGGGATTCAGATTTCTCTTGGCACAAGCGATTAGAAGACTTACAGGTTGCTCACGTGACACCTACATCATGAAGCTTAGTTTGAGTCTGCATAGTACGCTCAACCCCCAGGAAGTGCGTGCTTCTAATTGACTTCACTTGTCTCCGTTGATTCCAATGGGGTCGCTGTGTCCATTTAGTTTGAGTCTGCATAGTACGCTCAACCCCCAGGAAGTGCGTGCTTCTAATTGACTTCAATTGTCTCCGTTGATTCCAATGGGGTCGCTGTGTCCATTACTGTCTATGGGAGTACAGAGACTAGCGCAGATAGGAAGTGAACCGCGGTGCTTACAACTGCCACTCTAGAACGAGTCTAAATCTAAATCAAAATTTTATCTCTAAATCTATTAGAGATTAAAATTGCAACCATTCAGCCGTCAGCTACAGTATCACATCAGACAGTGCACTATAGACCCCCTGAGGAACAATTCCACTCATTCTCTACTATAGGAGAGGAAGAATTGTATAAACTTGTTAAATCATCTAAACCAAAAACATGTATGTTAGACCCTATACCATCTAAGCTCCTAAAAGAGGCAAAAAACCACAACTTGACCCCAAAGAACTAGTTGATTATAGACCAATCTCGAATCTCCCTTTTCTGTCCAAGATACTAGAAAAGGTGGTATCCTCACAATTATATTCCTTCTTAGAGAAAATGGTATATGTTAGGATTTTCAGTCAGGATTTAGACCGTATCATTATACTGAGACTGCTCTCCTTAGAGTTACAAATGATCTGCTCTTATCATCTGATCGTGGGTGTATCTCTCTATTAGTTTTATTGGATCTTAGTGCTGCATTTGACACAACTGACCACAACATTCTTTTGCATAGACTTGATCACTTTGTTGGCATCAGTGGAAGTGCATTAGCATGGTTTAAATCGTACTTATATGACCGCCATCAGTTCGTAGCAGTGAATGAAGATGTATCATATCTATCACAAGTGCAGTATGGAGTACCTCAAGGCTCAGTACTAGGGCCGCTACTCTTCACGCTTTATATGTTACCCTTGGGAGATATCATCAGGAAACATGGTGTTAGCTTTCACTGTTATGCTGATGATACTCAGCTCTATATTTCTTCGCGGCCCGGTGAAACACACCAATTTGAAAAACTAATGGAATGCATAGTCAATATAAAAAACTGGATGACAAGTAATTTTTTACTGCTAAATTCTGAAAAAACAGAGGTGTTAATTATAGGACCTAAAAATCAGCTTGTAATAACTTAGAACACTGTCTAAGACTTGATGGTTGCTCTTTTAATTCTTCGTCATCAGTTAGGAACCTAGGTGTGCTATTTGATCGCAATCTTTCCTTAGAAAGCCACGTTTCTAGCATTTGTAAAACTGCATTTTTCCATCTAAAAAATATATCTAAATTAAAGCTGCAAGCAGCGATGAACGGGCCCTCGCACCCGGGCTCCCCGCCAGCGAGTGGCATTAGTAAAAAGGTTGACGGTGAGAAATATGCATTTAATATGCATAAATATGATTGGAATATATCAATATACCTGTTGCCAGCAGGTGGCGCTATCATTATTATGGAATATTGACCTTCAGATGTGTTCAGACCAGGACTCTTTATCGAACATGTGAAGTTTGGGGAAGATCTAACAATTTATGCCTGAGTTACAACAACTTCTCTTGCTGTGGCAAGACATCAAACTTGTCATGGCTCCATGGACACGCCCTTTAACAAAAACTCAAGATCTTCACAAGTTAACATTGCACAGGCCTTTAGATTAGACTGACCACAAAATATATGTTAATCTCAAAAAAATTCTAGGAGTAGTTTGTCGCAGCATATAATATGTCACTTCCTGTTGCCAGCAGGTGGCGCTATGACTATAACTGAATATGGGAATGTAGATCAATTTTTGTACATGTACATGAAACATAGCTTGAGGCGTTCTCTGTTGAAAGTGTATAGGTGGCGCTATCGAGCCATTCTGCCACACCCGGTGGAATATTGCTGCAGATCTGTTCAGGTCAGGACTCTTATCACACATGTGAAGTTTGGGGAAGATCGGACATTTCATGCCTTAGTTATAACATCTTTTATTCCCATGGCGAGACATCGAACTTCGAAATTTGTCAGGCCGCCATGGACACACCCTTTAATGAAACCTCAAGTCCTTTGCAATTTAACATTGCAAATGGTTTTAGATTACACTGACCAAGTTTGGTGTTGATCTGAATACATCTCTAGGAGGAGTTCGTTAAAGTACATCCCCTGAAAATGGCAAAAACAACACCAATTTTGCAGGGAAAATTCAAAATAACCGACTTCCTGTTGGGATTCGGATTTCATACCATGAGACTTTTTTGTAGATATTGGTGAGTTACATTTGTGTACCAATTTTTGTACATGTACGAGAAACATAGCTCGAGGCGCACTCCGTTGAATCTGTATAGGGGGCGCTATAGAGCCATTTTGCCACACCCGGTGGAATATTGGCATTTAGATGTGTTCAGGCCAGGACTCTTATCAAACATGTGAAGTTTGGGCAAGATCGGAGATTTAATGCCTGAGTTACAACAAGTTTTATTCCCATGGCGAGACTTTGAACTTTGTCACGGCGCCATGGACACGCCTTTTCAAGAAAACCCAAGACCTTCTAAATTTAACATTGCACAGGCCTTTAGATTAAACTGATCATAAAAAAGACATTTATGTCAAAAATTTCAAGGAGTGGTCTGTCGCAGCATAAAATATGTCACTTCCTGTTGCCAATAGGTGGCGCTATGACTATAACTGAATGTGGGCATGTCAATCTGTTCAGGTTCGGAGTCTCATCAAACATGTGAAGGTTGGGGCAGATTGGACATTGTATGTCTGAGTTATAGCAACTTCATTTTTCATGGCGAATCATCGAAATTCGCCAGGCCGCCACGGACACGCCCTTAAACGAAAACTCAAGATCTTCGCAATTTAACATCGCAAAGGCCTTTAGATTAGGCATACGAAATTTGGTGTTGATTTGAAGAAATCTCTAGGAGGAGTTCGTTAATATACAACACATGGAAATGACCAAAATTACACAAAATTTGCTCATAATATTAAAAATAACCGACTTCCTGTTGGGTTTAGAATTTTGCTCCAAGAGTCTTTTTTGTAGGTTTTGGTGTGTTACATATGATTGCACATTTTCGTGCATATATGTGAAACATAGCTCAAATGCTGTTGATTTTCTTAGTATAGTTGGCACTGTCGAGCTATTTTGCCACACCCTCTTCTGAATCCTACATCAGACGAAAATTTTCACCAGCTTTGACGCGTGTGCAAAGTTTCATGACTTTTTGAGCATGTTTAAGCCCTCAAAAATGCGATTCATTCTGGAGAAGAAGAATCGGAATAATAATAATAAACAAAGCAGATACAAGAGGGTCCTCACACCTAGGTGCTCGGGCCCTAATTAAAGCTGCAAGCAGTGATGAACGGGCCCTCGCACCCGGGCTCACCACCACCCGGTGACCATAGGAGGAACCGTGAACGTTGGGCCATATGCTTATAAAATAGTAAATATTTTTGCCACATTTCCTGCTGCCAACATGTGGCGTTATGATTATAACTGAATATCGCCATGTAAATGTCTTTAGGTCAGGACTCTTACCAAAGATGCAAAGTTTCAGGCAGATCCGACATCTCATGTTTAAGTTAGTATGAAATAAGTCATTCCTGTTGCCAGCTGGCGTCGCTGTACTTATAACTGAATATTGGACTTTAGTTGTTTTCAGGGCAGGACTGAACATGTGAAGTTTGGGTCAGATTGGGAATTGTATGCATGAGTTACAACAACTGCCTGTTTCATAGTATTAATAGCATCCTTTAGCACATAGTAAGTGTTGTTAGAATGTTCGAAAATATTTCTAGCATGATTAGCACACAATGGCAAATTTTATTGTGATGCAAATAGTGCATAGAATTGTTAAACATGACACTTCCTGTTGCCAGCAGGTGGCGCTATGACTATAACTGAATACGGGCATGCTGATGTGTTCAGTACGGGACTATTGTCAAAAGTTTGGGGCAGATCGGACGTTGCTAGCTTGAGATACAACAACCTCCTTATTCAATGCCATAGTTGCATGTTTTAACACTTAGCTAAGTGTTGCTAGCATGTTTTATTATGCTTCTAGCATGTTGCCAGCCTATTTAACCCTTTTTGACACTTTTTTAAATTAGTTCTTATGAGTTCATAACAGTGTTAACCTTGTCACTTCCTGTTACCAGCAGGTAGCGCTATGACTATTACTGAATTTGTTAATGGGTGTGTGTCCGGAACAGGACACCTATCACACATGTGAAGTTTGGTAAAGATTGGACATTGCTTGCCTGAGTTACAGCAACTTCCTTTTTCACTACATTATTAGCATGCTTTAGCACTAAGCTAAGTGTTGCTGACATGTATTAGTATGTATCTAGTATGCTGCCAGCCTATGTAACACTTGTTTACACTTTTTAATATGTTCCTAGGAGTCTGTAACAGTGTTAACCATGTCACTTCCTGTTACCAGTAGGACCCTTGTCAAACGTGTGAAGTTTGGGGCAGATCGGACGTTGCTTGCCTGAGTTACAGCAACTTCCTTATTCACTACATTAGTAGCATGCTTTAGCACTTAGCTAAGTGTTGCTAGCATGTATTAGTATGTATCAAGTATGTTGCCAGCCTATTTACCACTTTTGACACTTTTTAATTTGTTCCTAGGAGTCCATAACAGTGTTAACATTGTCACTTCCTGTTACCAGCAGGTGGCGCTATGATTATGGCTGAATTTGGTCATGTGTTTGTCCGGAACAGAACACCTATCACACGTGTGAAGTTTGGGGAAGATTGGACATTGCTTGCCTGAGTTACATCAACTTCCTTTTTCACTATATTAGTAGCATGCTTTAGCACTTAGCTAAGTGTTGCTAGCATGTATTAGTATGTATCTAGTATGTTGCCAGCCTATTTAACACTTGTTTACACTTTTTAATATGTTCCTAGGAGTCTGTAACAGTGTTAACCATGTCACTTCCTGTTACCAGCAGGTGGCGCTATGACTATAACTGAATTTTTTCATGGGTGTTTTTTCAGGACAGATAACCTATCACTCGTGTGAAGTTTGGGGAAGATCGGACATTGCTTGCCTTAGTTACAGCAAATTCCCTTTTCACTGACTTAGTATAATGCTTCAACACTTAGCTAAGTGTTGCTAGCATGTTTTATTATGTTTCTAGCATGTTGCCAGCCTATTTAACACTTGTTTACACTTTTTAATATGTTCCTAGGAGTCCATAACATTGTTAATCTTGTCACTTCCTGTTACCAGCAGGTGGCGCTATGACTATAACTGAATTTGGTCATGGTTATTTGTTCAAGACAGAACACCTATCACATGTGTGACGTTTAGGGAAGATTGGACATTGCTTGCCTTTTTTACAGCAACTTTCTTTTTCACTACATTATTATCATGCTTTAACAATTAGCTAATGTTGCTAGCATGTTTTATTATGTTTCTAGCATGTTGCCAGCCTATTTAACAGTTTTTGACACTTTTTAATTTGTTCCTAGGAGTCTGTAACAGTGTTATCCTTGTTACTTCCTGTTACCAGCAGGTGGCACTATGACTATAACTGAATTTGGTCGTGGGTGTTTGTTCAGAACAGAACACCTATCACATGTGTGAAGTTTGGGGAAAATCGGACATTGCTTGCCTAAGTTACAGCAACCTCCTTTTTCACTACATTAGTAGCATGCTTTAGGACTTAGCTAAGTGTTGCTAGCATTTATTAGTATGTATCTAGTATGTTGCCAGCCTATTTAACACTTGTTGATGCTTTTTAATATGTTCCTAGGAGTCCATAACAGTGTTAACCTTGTCACTTCCTGTTACCAGCAGGTGGCGCTATGACTATAACTGAATTTGGTCATGGGTGTTTGTTCAGGACAGAACACCCATCACCAGTGTTGAGTACTCGAGACTCGGACTCGGTCTTGGACTCGGTCTCGAGACCGTATTTTAATGGTCTCGGTCTTGTCATGGACTCGTGTGCATTTTGACTCGGTATTGACTCGGACTCGAACATATTAGGAATCGGACTTATGCCCGAGTCCACTCGTGTCCAAATCAAAATATTTCATGATTATTACTGTATGTTAATGTTTATTTAAATTGATGTATGATTGACACATCCAATGACTGGTGATTTTCTTTTGACGTGAGACGTTAGGCCAGCAACACACTGGATGTGTGGCGCAAGCGTCTCAGCTGCGTGGCGTGTCTGTTTTTAATTCGGCTCCCATGTTAACAGGTTAGATCTTGCAGACTGCCTGCGTGAGACGCGCGGAAAACCCGTGCATGCTAGAAATAGAACCGACGCCTATTTTTCACGCGACACGCGTGCATGTTTGAAGCGTTTCCAGGCAAAATATACTAGGAAAATATGTTTATATGTCATTTTGTACACAAATACATATTAATTCATGACATTTTGATATTTGAAAGTCTATAGGTTGACATAAATTCAGATATAAATGTAATTTTAAAAATAAATTAATAATGATCGATTTTCAAATATTGCACCTGTCAAACATACTCTATTTTGCCGTCAATACTGTTGACGGTGTCTTATCAGTAGGTGTGTAAAAAAATAAAAAAATAAATTTGATATTGTTGTCATGAAGACAAGAGCCTGGTTTTTTGGCGGCCTCTCTCTATGTCACCTACAGCCGCAGCAGCGCGCCAAGCGCCGCGTGCAGGCACGCTTCTGGTGTGTAAAGACACAGAAAACGCGAAGCAGCCACCATGCTTCTGGCACGCAGTAGAGACGCCACGCAGCCAGTGTGTCACCGGCCTTAAGTTACCCTCCTGCCATCCGCCTGTAGTGATCCCGCTTTCCAGAAAGCCACATTGCTACATTATTTCTCTCAACTGTGTTATTTTTACAAAGTAGGACAAAATGGTCACAGAAAAAAAACAAATATTGTTTAATTAAATTATATAATGAATACAGACACAGACTGACTGTCTCAACACTAAACATCTCCCCCTCAAAAACAATGTCTGACAGAATGCATTGAACTTATATTGCATTTGATCCAGCTTTCTTCCCCTGGCACATACACACTTTTGGATGAAATTTTCCTGGACAGTCACTCGGCTCTTGTGTGTATGCCCTCCATAACTAAAAAAACTTGGACTAGTGTGTATTTTACCCAGCATTAAAACGCACCATCCAGGGAAATTAGCAGTAGATTATCCGTTGCTGTTACAGAAAGTGATAAAATGGTAACTGTTGTCAGTCCCCACTTCCTCTGCACCAGTAGAGAGTGTTTTTAGTCGGGGTGGATTGATCATGAGACCACATCGTGCTTGGTTGGGTAGCAGGATGGTCTCCTCACTTATTTTTTTGAAAAGTAATTATGCCCATCTCTAATCTTCACAACATCTAAAGTGCACATAATCCAATACATTGTAAGGATATTAGCAGTCATTAGTTAAGCTTCAAGGTTAAAAGTTATGTAAAAGCTGTTACAGTTGAACATTTGCAGGTATAGTGGTACAGTAATGTTACTTGTACTAGAAGTGTTATGTAGAATTACAATATAGAGTCGTACAGTAATATTATGTGTACTAGAAAGGTTATATGGATGTGTATAGTGGTACAATGATGTTATGTGAAAATGAGCACTTAATATTGACAAGTAACACTTCATAATACTAATAAAATAACCTTTACACCACATACTATGTGGCCCTTTTAACCTTTATTGTTTCCACCAAACATTTGAAATACTCTTGAAGATTTCTTTAGGTCTTGTCTCAGACCCAGTCTCTCTGGTCTCGGTCTTGACTCGGACTCGACCCTTTCTGAACTCGGTCTTGACTCGGACTCGACCCTTTCTGAACTCGGTCTTGACTCGGACTCGACCCTCTCTGGACTCGATCTGGACTCGGACTCGAATGAGCTGGTCTCGACTACAACACTGTATAATATATATATATATATATAGATATATATATAAATGTATATATAAAATATATATATATATATATATATATATATATATATATATATATATATATATATATATATTATATATAATATATACATATTATATATACATATTATATATACATACATTATATATATATATATATATATATATATATATATATATATATATATATATATATATATATATACACATTGATAAATTATGTCTATTAATGTAAAATAAAAATGTTAATGTACAAAAACAATGTATTCACAAACATTAATTCAATGTTCAAGTCATTTAAAAAAATTCATTATTTATATCATGACATGAAATAGCAATACATAAATATTCTGATGTCCCTTTAAGTTCTTTTTAGGGTTAAATTACGTTTTATGCAGATTTTATTTCATTAAATTTTTTTTGGGAGGGGGTGGGCACCCGTGAACTATTGAAAATATCAGAAAAAGTATAAAGGAAACGCCGTTACGACAGCTTCTTTACATCTATTTTGACCGCTCCCTGCACCCGTACCGTCAGTGCACGATTAGACGCACAAACAAAAACAAAAAAAGTGCGGCTGGCTTTACCGTGTACTTTCGAACCGCGGCTGGCTTGACCGCAGTGATTTGAGGGCGAGGGCAAATGTAAAGAGAACGCCGTGGCGTGTGTCGATTTTGAATGAATTAATAAAAAATAGGTCATTGCACTTACATCAAATCACGATATGTACTAATATTTGTAAATATTAAGGCGGAACAGTCTATTTAAATATGAATCCTGCATGTTCTGCTCTTCTCTGTTAATGAATGGAGCAGAAGCGCGACTTCCTTTACACTGAAGCGCACGTGACGCTCGCGGTAATTTCAGCATCTGCTGTCTCACTAAAGATGTGAACACATGAACAACATCTCCAGAACTGCTCTGACAGTCACTCCATGAGCATTTGACCGTTTGATTTGAATAAATGGTACGTCAACCCGTCAAAATAAAAGTCCTGTTTTAGACAAGTATTTGCCAGAGATGTATTACTATTGTTCAGCAGAACATAGTCTACTGCTAAAAAAAAATCTAACTTTTTTTTTTAAGGTTTAATCACACAAAATTTCTTCCATGTTTTATTTTTAATAGTAAATCCCCTTTGTTTACCAAAAAGTTAAGTTTGCTTAATTTTCAATAATTTAAATATAAATGTAATTAATGTTTTGTGTTTAATGTTAAATGTGCATCTCAGAAATTGCTTTATTTAAAACCCCAACTGAATGGCACTTAAATGCACTTAATTCATCTGTCAACTTTATTGTCATTGTTCACAGTACAATATATAATTATAGCTGATATCCTGCACAGCCCAGAGTTTAAACTGATAAGTGTGTGCTGTCATATTATTGCAAATCACTATTGAATTCCCACCAAACTATTTTTTCAAGCAGTATTTGCACTGTAAACCTTTTTTATGTAAATAAAGTGTGGGTGAATTTAAGCTGTATGGCTATGCTGTGGTTCCTGTAGGCTTTGCGTGCGTGCAGGGGCCTCTATGTCAATTTTGCTTGGGGCCCCCAAATTCCTTCAAACGGCCCTGCATATGAGGTCTTCACCTTGTAGGTGGCATCCATGAACATCATGGGATTTGGATGTTCCTTAAGTAGTTGTTTTTGCCAGGGTGTCTGTACTACAATTATCAAGGGCTGTTCATCACTTAATGGCTGATAAAAACAAATGTTCTCCTTTAGCTCTGATGTGGCGAGTATATCCACACTGACACAATCTTTTACATCTGGGAAAATTAGGGCATTGATGCTCTTTTTGATGATTCTAATATCCTCTGGTGTAACATGATATCGACGATTGTGTTTGTCGATGTGTCCATGCCTTTCTGCCCAATCAACACTTTTCAGAAGTGTTTCTGACACCGATAGTCCTTGTTCAAGCCACATGTCAATAAAAGCCAGAAGTTCTGGATCAACACGATTTTTTATACCCTCTTCCTGCATGTTGATGTCATGTCCATTGTGTTTCAGCATTTTGTGCACAACAGCACCTGTAACTCCAGCATCCTTGATTATTTTGAAAGACACATAAGCCCTGCAAGAGTTAGCCCTGGTTTGAGTTGATTTACCATTGCTACATCCAGTTGGTTTATTTGATCTCTCACATGCATAATAGTAGTAGTCCTTGTGAGTTTATACAGGAGATTTAAAATAGCTGTGAGTTTTCTCTTCCAATTTCTTGATATATGATTGCATGAAGTCTTCCTCCTCAAAAACAACAACTTCTTGGATCACCTCAGGATCTGTAACCCTCTTCAGCTTTCATTTAACACCTTCAATCCAAATGTTTTCCATTTTATTTCTAAAAAGGTGGGGGGGGGGCATATTCAAAAAACAACAGTTATTTTGACAAAAAAAAAAAAATAATATATATATATATATATATATATATATATATATATTTATATATATATATATATATATATATATATTAATGTTTTTGAAAGAAGTTTCTTCTGCTCATCAAGCCTGCATTTATTTGATCAAAAATACAGATTTTTTTTTTTAATATTGTGATATATTATTACAATTTAAAATAATTGTTTTTACGTTTATTATACTTTAAATAATCATTTATTTCTGTGATGCAAAGCTGATCATTATCACATGATCCTTTAGAAATCATTCTAATATGATGATTCATTATCAAAGTTGGAAACAGTTATGCTTAATATTTTTTCAGAACATATGATAATTTTTTTAGGATACTTTGATGAGTAAAAAGTAAACAAAAAAAATTATAAAAAATAAATAAAAGAAGCTATGTTTTTAAAATATAAATATTTTGTAATAATATACTCTACTGGTCAGTAATTTGGTGTCAGTATTTTTCTCCTTTTTCTTTTTTTTTTTTTTAAATAAAATCAATACTTTTATTCAGCAAGGATGTGTTAAATTGATAAAAAGTGATAGTAAAGAAAAAATATTATTAGAATATATATATTATTAGACTTTTTTTTGTTATTTTGAATAAATGCAGTTCTTTTTAACCTTTTATTCATCAAATACATTAGACAGCAGAACTGTTTCCAACACTCATAATAAATCAGAATATTAGAATGATTTCTAAATGATCATGTGATGACTGGATGTTACATGTGACGCTGAAATAATGATGCTGCAAATTCAGCTTTGCGTCACAGGAATATTTTTTTTTTTTTTTTAAGTATATTCAAATAGAAAACTATTATTTTAAGTTGTAATAATATTTCACAATATTACTGTTTTTTATGTATTTTTGATCAAATAAATGCAGGCTTGATGAGCAGAAGAAACTTCTTTCAAAAACATTAAAAATAGTAATGTTTCCAAACATTTGGTCTGTACTGTGTGTGTGTATATATATATATATATATATATATATATATATATATATATATATAAACCATTGACAGAGTTCACTAATGAACAAATTTGTTAATCCCTGAGAGCAGCATATAGTAGACAAAAAATAACAGGTATATGAATCTATTGAATACTTCTGCCGTGAGAACTGTCAGGGATTGGTAAGGGAGGAACTCAAGTGCAGACAGGATTCTCAACACAAAAGGGTTTATTTACAAAAAGGGAAAACTAAAACCCACGAGGGGGAAAACAGGACTAGGGCAGATACAAAAATAACTAAACAGGACTGATTAGACAAGATAAACAAAGACTCAAAACTAGAGAACACTAACTACAAATAAACACTCACGGTTATACAGGACACAATATCTCAAAGGGGTTACCAGGGTATAAATCACAGGTGAGGAACACATATGAGGAACACAATGAACCGACGCAAGACAGAGCACACTAGGAAAGCTAAATAGGGGAACAATTAAGACACGACAGGTGGCACAGATAGCAATCACGACACGACTAGGTTAACAAGGGGGGCGGGGCAAGGGAACGAGACAACACAAGCACATGGCCCAAAGGCAAGGCCATGTGCTTGTACACAAAACACGGGTCTGTCATGATCCTGCCTCAAGACTAGGAAAAATCAAGGACACGAGGGCAGAATCATGACAGAACCCCTCCCTTAAGGAGCGGCTTCCAGACGCTCCTCAAGGGAACATCAAACACGGGACATGACTGACATGACAGACTGGGACACAGACACAAACCAACAAGACATGACAAATAACAACAAAGGCAAACATGAGTACACAACGGCAGGGTTAGGGTGACAAATCAAAAAAAACAAACAGGGAAGGGGAGGGGGCGGGACCACAAAGTTCATGGGGGACAGACCAGGGCGGGTGGGTGGGGTAGGAATCTTAGGAGGAAAGGACGAAGGCTGACGACGGGGGGTACGGGCAGGTCTGGGTGGTGAGGGGCGGGGAGGGGTCTCGGGACAACTGACAGGGGACATGACAGGAGCAGACAAGGGACGCGGGGCAACACTTACGGGACGCGGGGCAACATCTACTGGACACGGGGGGACAACATCTACTGGACACGGGGGGACAACAGGACACGGGGCCACATCAACAGGACACATGAATACATCAGCAGGACACGGGGCAACACTCACGGGACACGGGGAGACGACATCTACGGGACACGGGGAGACAACGGCAGGACACTCGGGATTTCTGGGGACAGGGTCTGGGGACAAGACAGGACTGACGGGGACTTCTAGGATCCGGACAAGACTAGACAAATAATCTGAAAAGGCTTTAGCAGCTAGGATAATTGGCATTTCCTTACGAGATGAGACAGACTGTACTAGAGTCTTTGCTGCAGAGTCGGCCGCGGCACTCTCCTCCGCTCTCACGACTGCAGACTTGCATACAGCTCTCTTCTTTGCCGGCTCGGGCACGCCAGCGCTCTCCGCTGCTGGCTCGGGCACGCTCACCGCTGCTGGCTCGGGCACGCTCACCGCTGCTGGCACGGGCACGCCAGCACTCACCGCTGCTGGCACGGGCACGCTCACCGCTGCAGGAGGCGACAGAGTCGCAGGACCGGGAGACCCCTTCTTCCTCCTCTTCCTTCTAGGCCGCGGTGCAGAGGTCACCGCTGGGACAGAGACGGGTTGGGGAAGTTCGGTCTCGGGCAGGGCAGACTCTGACGCCGACGATTCCGAGGCTGACTCCCACGAAAACCGTCTCCCTCGCTTGTTGGGGAGACTGAAGGAAGTGGGAGGTGCCTCAGGATTCTGGGAGGAACTTGCCTGGTCCCCCAGGGTTGCCACGGCCAGGACACGACCCTCTGGAATCGTTGGCAGGTGGGTAGGTGGAGGGGACCTCTGTGGCTCCTCCTCTCGACCGCTTGCTCCGTAGCGACCTCCCCTGGTCCCCCGGAACACCACTAGGCGAGAGCCCTCAAAACCATCCCGCTTGCTGGCTGATGACATCCAGCATTGCCTCCTGTCTGCTGAGTTCCCTTTTGGTCGGTTCATTCTGTCAGGGATTGGTAAGGGAGGAACTCAAGTGCAGACAGGATTCTCCACACAAAAGGGTTTATTTACAAAAAGGGAAAACAAAAACCCACGAGGGGAAAACAGGACTAGGGCAGATACAAAAATAACTAAACAGGACTGATTAGACAAGATAAACAAAGACTCAAAACTAGAGAACACTAACTACAAATAAACACTCACGGTTATACAGGACACAATATCTCAAAGGGGTTACCAGGGTATAATCACAGGTGAGGAACACATATGAGGAACACAATGAACCGACGCAAGACAGAGCACACTAGGAAAGCTAAATAGGGGAACAATTAAGACACGACAGGTGGCACAGATAGCAATCACGACACGACTAGGTTAACAAGGGGGGCGGGGCAAGGGAACGAGACAACACAAGCACATGGCCCAAAGGCAAGGCCATGTGCTTGTACACAAAACACGGGTCTGTCATGATCCTGCCTCAAGACTAGGAAAAATCAAGGACACGAGGGCAGAATCATGACAAGAACAGCATGAAGTTAACTAAAAATAACAGCGATATGAAACCATTGAATGTTCCTGCCCTGAGAGCAACATAGACAAAAAAATAACAGAAATATGAATCTATTGAATACTTCTGCCCCTAGAGCAGCATAGACTAAAAATAACAGCAATATGAAACCACTGAATATTAAAAATAAAAGCGATATGAATCTATTGAATAACGTTACTCCTGCCCCAAGAGCAGCATAGACTAAAAATAACAGCGATATGAAACCACTGATTATTAAAAATAACAGAAATATGAATCTATTTAATACTCCTGCCCCGAGAGCAGCATAGACTAAAAATAACAGCGATATGAAACCACTGAATATTAAAAATAACAGAAATATTCCTGCCCCGAGAGCAGCATAGACTAAAAATAACAGCGATATGAAACCACTGAATATTAAAAATAACAGAAATATGAATCTATTGAATACTTCTGCCATGAGAGCAGCAGACTAAAAATAACAGCGATATGAAACCACTGAATATTAAAAATAACAGAAATATGAATCTACTGAATACTCCTACCCTGAGAGCAGCATAGACTAAAAATAACAGAAATATGAAACCACTGAATATTAAAAATAACAGCGATATGAATCTATTGAATACTCCTGCCCCGAGAGCAGCATAGACTAAAAATAACAGCTATATTAAATCACTGAATATTAAAAATAACAGAGATACGAAACCACTGAATATTAAAAATAACAGAAATATGAATCTATTGAATACTCCTGCCCCAAAAGCAGCAGACTAAAAATTACAGCGATATGAAACCACTGAATATTAAAAATAACAGCCATATGAATCTATTGAATACTCCTGCCCCAAAAGCATCAGACTAAAAATAACAGCGATACGAAACCACTGAATATTAAAAATAATATCAATATGAATCTATTGAATACTTATGCCCCGAGAGCAACATAGACTAAAAATAACAGCGATATGAAACCACTGAATATTAAAAATAACAGAAATATGAATCTATTGAATACTTCTGCCCGAGAGCAGCATAGACTAAAAAGAAAAGCGATATGAAACCACTGAATATTAAAAATAACAGAAATACTTCGGCCCCGAGAGCAGCATAGACTAAAAAGAAAAGCGATATGAAACCACTGAATATTAGAAATAACAACGAAATTAATTCATTGAATACTCCTGCCCCAAGAGCAGCAGACTAAAAATAACAGCGATAAGAAACCACTGAATATTAACAATAACAGAAATATGAATCTATTGAATACTTCTGCCCCGAGAGCAGCATGGACTAAAAATAACAGCAATATGAAACCACTGAATATTAAAAATAACAGAAATATGAATCTATTGAATACTTCTGCCCCGATAGCAGCATAGACTAAAAAGAAAAGCGATATGAAACCACTGAATATTAAAAATAACAACGAAATTAATTTATTGAATACTCCTGCCCCAAGAGAAGCAGACTAAAAATAACAGCGATATGAAAAGACTGAATATTAAAAATAACAGCGATATGAATCTATTGAATACTTCTGCCCCGAGAGCAACATAGACTAAAAATAACAGCGATATGAAACCACTGAATATTAAAAATAACAGAAATATGAATCTATTGAATACTTCTGCCCCGAGAGCAGCATAGACTAAAAATAACAGCGATAAGAAACCACTGAATATTAAAAATAACATCGATATGAATCTATTGAATACTTCTGCCCCGAGAGCAGCGTAGACTAAAAATAACAGCAATATGAAACCACTGGATATTAAAAATAACAGAAATATGAATCTATTGAATACTTCTGCCCCGAGAGCAGCATAGACTAAAAATAACAGCGATATGAAACCACTGAATATTAAAAATAACAGAAATACTTCTGCCCCGAGAGCAGCAGACTAAAAATAATAGCGATATGAAGTATGTTAGTCCCGCTTGTAGCGCTAGGGCGGGGGTTGTATTAATTTGAAGGAAATGTCGCGGTGGCTTGAACGAATTATATGATATATA